>NW_004797295.1:1180125-1183307 GCF_000002075.1 Aplysia californica | reverse complement strand
TTTGTTTACATAAGGATTTTAGTTTTTACTGGGTAACTTAATGCAAAATAGAATACTGCCAAGGTCGATCAGTCTTGTTTTCTCGCAGTACCTTTTAGAGCATTTTCAAATGAAGTACCCGGTACAGTCCGGGAACATTGCCCCAATTACAACTGAAGTATCTGAACATTCAGACATTTAAAAATCTCTAACTCTAGAAATTGAATTCGATGCAAAAAAATGCTTCTTCCGAGTCCTCACAGAATTGCGGTATGAAAGATGACGCCTAAATCTCGCAATTAACTAAAAAATCTCGAGAGCGGAAACCGTTTGGAGAAATAAAGTTCAAGTTTATTTTCCCGAACGTTCGAAGAAATAGTCACTCCGATAATAAACTGGATAGGGGTTGTAATCATTATCATGCAATGTAATACAAAGCATGATCGCAGTTTACACTTTGCGATAACTTTGCGCAATAGTGCAGCTGTGAAAATTATCTGTTTTTGTCACCTGGAGCAGTTCTGCGCCTGGCCCGAGAAGTCCATTGCGGTCGCTCTCCTGGCTGGGTGACCAGATGGGGTATTTTGTTCTGCTGGCTGGGTGACCAGATGGGGTATTTTGTTCTGCTGGCTGTGTGACTGCAAAGTGTTAAGCTCCTAGTTTTAATGGCAAAAAGTTCCCCTTACAATGTCAATGAATGTTATTAAGTTGTAGTTGGAGATATATCATAGAGTGTTTCATAATTGCTCACTCGAGTTCTAATTTCATTGATGTATTGATTTTTATGAGCAATGGAAAACTGCTCACCTCTTTTTGACGAAATGTTATTTAAGGACCTTGTCTAATCCTCCAAAAATATGGGGGCTGAGGATTAATGTAATTTTCAAAAAAAAGAGTGTGCATTTATTGTAAAGATTTCTGACTTGTAAAGTAGGCCTACATGATGTGTTATAAGGAATTCCTACTTTTAGTTTAAAAATACTCAGTCTGCCCTCAGTGACCAAAATGTTCTAAATGAAATGTGGCCTACATAAATTACAGTAACAGTAGACTTAGTTTTTTTAAATTTATTTATTTCGTGATAAATGTGCTGTCCATACATAAGATGCTATTTTTTTATTATTTTAAAAACCAATAACTTTTTTCTGTGAAGTTCCTAATTGCGTGTCTAATCATTGCTAACCATTACTGAGTGTGCATAAATATATCATAAAAGGCTATACTTGTGAGCTGATTTTTTTGCCTTGATTATGGTCTTTTTTTGGTTTTTGTTTGGCCAATTGTGGGTGGTTGGCAGGTGCTCTGGTGTGGTTTGCTTCTTCTTTCCTTCTATCAAACATCTATCGTCCTTTTCTCCCCTACTTCTTTTTTATGTTTGTTACAAACTCTCTTGTAACACCTCTAATCTTCTGGCTCTCCTATGACCTTTTATGCAGTTGCGAGCGCTGTAAAACCTCTTCTGAAACGAACAATTTTGTCAATTTTAAAACATAATAGGTGGTAGGCCTATTATTTGCACTTGTCCTTCTGATTGTATTGTTTATGCAGCATGTCAAAGGCTTTCACCTTTTAGCACAGTGCTACCATAGGCTAATGAATTTACGAGTCCAGGGTTGTTTTTCCATCCCCTTTGCTTCAGTTCTTTAGGCGCATTAGGAAGAAAAATCATGCTTTCTGTCTTTTGTCTGTTTCGCCAGTTTTAAGTTTATTAACAAGTCATAAAGTCGAATGTGTTGCTTATTCTATTGGTTGGTTTACACTAGAGGGCTTTTTAATCAGTCAAAGGTTCAACAAAATGAAAGAGAACACTGCCTTTTATGCATATTTATGTGCAGATTGTGTGGCAGCCTGGTAGGGCCTAGTGATTTCTTTTGCACAGCATAGTCTGCGATAGGTCATAGTGATAGAAGTAATAGCCTGCAGAATATAGTGCCATAGAGTTAAGTTTTGCTGAAAGTCTGTGTAACTATATATATGTGTATGTAAATCACATTTGCCAACAAATTATGAAGATTGACGCTTATTTGGGTAAGTGAGACAGAACGCCATTGTGCAGGATGAAATAATGCAGAGCCGACCGACCATATGGTTTCCATTTTCCGGTATTGGCCAGTGAATGAGACTCCCAGGCACCGAGTCGCCTCTCTGGCCTGGCTATTCGTTCGAGACAGTGCTGAGCGTTTCTAGCACGCTGCCCTGTCGATCTTGCCGCTACCGGGTAGGCTACCCACAATCGGCTCAGATCAGTACCTTGCAGGAGCAGTTACTGTAAAATATACTGTTTAACGTTTTCAAACTATCAAGGCAGTTTTGGAGCTAAGCGCGTTTACTATGACTGCTTGTCTCTGGCTGTAGGCTATTCTCATTCTGTTTACTTTATTTTGTAACGTGCATTTGTTAATCTTTCATCCGTGCTGTGTTGTGACTGGTTAAATACAACAGACGAAACAAAAACGAAATTATCGGCATGGGTTCACATTATTAGTGTGGAAGTTTTACTGTAGCGGAGATGAAAGAGCTACACAATGTGATGGGAACTAGCACAGCTCTGGAGCACACCTGGCTAACATTTCCCTGCCTTTCCCTTTTCTTCCCTTCGGGGCAGGAACCCATCCCCGCCTACTTTTACCTGGAGCCGACCGTGCCCGTTATATTTCATTTCTTTGTCCTCAACACTCACTTCACCCGTCTTTATTCTGCGACTTGCACTCACGTTTCTCTCTCTCTCTTTGTAAAAAAAAATAAATCATGAACACGTTATCCCATGATGATATAATGCTTTCATTCCCATATAGACCTAGTTGTCACACCAAACCTTATATTCTTTGTTTGTTATAATAGATCAAAGCGTACGTAATTTCCTACCCAGTTAGCCCTCTTTGCCCGCTTTACGAGTACGTTGGTGAGAGCAGCAGTGTGTTGTATATGAAGTGCTCACGTCGCTTGCGTGAGATCGGGTCGATTTTCTTTGTTAACTTTCGCTTTTCGTTCGCCGTATCTCTTTGTGATTCAAATGCATCCCCGCATATTGTGCTTTCGTTCCAAAATAAAGCAAATGACTGCTTGCCGATCCGCGTGTTTGGTACGTGTGCGTACAGAACTCTTCTCTCCTTTTTTTCTGTCCTTTTTTGCTCTAAACAAACGAACTTAAAATGCACAGTGGCACCCTGCACGTATGAATACGATGGGTGTGTGTGTGTGGG
>NW_004797295.1:1175513-1177652 GCF_000002075.1 Aplysia californica | reverse complement strand
ACACACACACACACACACACACTCAAACACACACACACACACACACACACACTCAAACACACACACACTCACACACGTGAGCTCACACACTCACACACGTGAGCACACACACTCACATTCTCTCGTAGACGGTCTCGTGCGGTCATTTCATTTGTCTATTTCTCATTATTGTACACACTGTTATCCTTACCAAGCACCATTCTTGCAGAAATATGGCCCACTCGGTGCTGGCTCGCTGTGCATCTGGATCAACAACAAAAAAAAGTTCCGAGTCACGCCCCCTTACCCTTGTTTTGTACGACCTCAATGGCCAAATAGTGTTGTAGTATTTGTGAAAGAATTATCGTTGTTACCTTTCAGCCTTTGGTTTTTTGTTTGCCGATTCCAAAGTCCAAAGCTGATTCTGTTGTGCTTTCATCTTTGAGTTTGGTTTTTTTTAATTATGAAATCGACGGGCTTTGTCTCTTTGTCTTTTTTTCGCCCCACCTGGTCTCTTTCTTCCTTCCTTCCTTTCTTTCTTTCTCTCTTTCTTTTTTAAACTCTTTTTTATGTCGCTCAGGTGAAAATACTTTCCAACTCGTTTTGTTTTAGTCTGGATTCTGTTTTGTTTTTACCCCCAGACGACCTCTATCGTAGTAAGAAACTAATTGGTTTTACTCGCACACAGCGAAAACGTCACTCTCCGTTCTAAGTGATGAGAAATACACCTGTATTTTCCCCCTGCTCTTTTTTTCTGTTCTCTCGTCAGCGTATTCTTTCTCTCTATGGTTTGCTTACTGTCCATTTTCCTGTTGCGGTTGTTACCTCGCTGTACTTGTTTTTTTTTTGGGGGGGGGGGTTTCTGGCACACATCAAGGTTAACTGTACTTTGTTTTTGCCTCGCGTAAACCTATGATCAGCTAACTTTTCAATAAGCTTCGAAAGCAATGTAAAATCAAGGTCAGATTTTTTTTCTCCTTGTTCCTTTCGAAGGTAGCAGCCGTGAGAACGTGTTTTTATGAGTCGATGTTCTCGAGAGTTCGTTCATGCATACACATTCTCTTAGCTCGCTGAATGCGAAATGGGTTTTTCTCTCACCGCAGCTGTGTGTGTTGTGCTCAGGAAGAGGGTCTTTGGTCTGAAGCTAGATGTACAGGTCTGAACGTATTAGAATTTTGTCCATCTCTACGATGTTGCATCTGATAAGCAGAGGGAGTGTCAAATAGAATGTAGGTCAAACGTGCTTTCAATTGGAAAGTTTGATCGACTATGCGTATACTGGCATCATTCTCGCACGTCTTATATATCTCACAACTCTTTCTTTGTCTTCGATGCGGGTGCTCTGGTGTGGTCTGCTTCTTCTTTCCTATCAAACGTCTGTCGCCTTTATCTCCCCTCCTTCTTTTTTGTGTTTGTTACTCTCTTGTAGCACCTCTAATCTTCGGCACCTATATGACCTTATTGTGTTGCAAGTGCCGTAAAACGCGCTTACTAAAAAAGTGTGTCTTCGAACGTTTTCTATCAGTTGTTTTCTTTATAAACTGTACGGTTTTTATGGGTGACGGGGACAAGGAGCATCGCCGAATTGCTGGCAGGTATTTTTACCTGTCTCCGCGCTACTCTAATGTTATCATTAGTTATCAAATAAGCCCCCTCCCCCCCCCCCCCCCCCCCCCCCCCTTTTTTAAATTTTTAAGTTTTTTTCGGTATCCCCCCCCCCCCCCCCCCCCCCTTGCTCCTTATTCCATATCACCCTCTACCCCCCCTCCCCCACCCCCGTTTATTATTTTCCAGCTTGCCACGTCCAACGATCATGTGAAACATTGTAGAATCTAGATATCTGAATGAAACTTCTTTTGTTGTAAATGGCAAATTACCCTCAGTATTAATACCGTATCAGGTTGGCTACCACAATTTTCTGTGCATTTTGAAAACTTTTGTAGATTGGTTTATATTTTTTTATGAAACTGGTTTATTCCTAAATGGAAAAAAGTTGTCGCAGTAACTTATTAAGATCATTAGAATTTCATGATTTCTTGTTCTTTTATTCACTGAAGGAGAAATAAAACAGATTTGTTCCTTGAGTACAGGGGTATGGGGTTGAAAGTGCTACCTCCCCCCCCCCCCTCCCTTTTTAAAAAATTCCAACCCCTCCTCCCT
>NW_004797295.1:1172471-1175413 GCF_000002075.1 Aplysia californica | reverse complement strand
GTGTGTGTGTGTGTGTGTGTGTGTGTGTGTGTGTGTGTGTGTGGGCTAGTTGGCGCTGTTACGTCTCTATGTGCTTGTACGTGCTTTTCATTGATTACCGGTGTCTCCGCTGTGACTCAGACCTTCGGCACGTCTGGTGTCACTTGATGTTAATCAGGCAACGTGGAACTGTAGGCCGACACTGTTGTCTGCACCGTCAACACAAAGTTGCCTCCGCCTCCTCGTTCTTCACCATTGTTGTCTGCATCACTAGGTTGACATTTACTGCCGGTGCTTTTTTTTTTTTTTTTTTTTATCCAGTATATGGTCAGCACCTCCAGTCAAGGCTGGTTTCATTTTGTTGGGGCGTATTGGGTGAACTGGAAGTGCACTTATCTCTAAATGCAGAGGTTCCAAGTTTGAGTCTGGTTGTCTGAGATCTGGTAGGAGGGTGGGTGGTAAACACTCGAATGTGGTCTGCTTTTTTCAGACTTGTATAGGTTGTTTTTGGCAATGGATAGGCGCTATCGAGTTCACTCGTCTAAATTAAACCTGAACTCGCCCAGGCTGTGGGACTGCATTTAAATTTTGTTCTCAAGACATACTAGCGTGATTCATTTGCAGACGCGACGTTAGTTCAGTTGGTATCATGCAGGACCACGGAGCAGATTTCCTAGTTCGAATCCCCGACGGGATGTGTGGTTGTTTTGGGAGTCTTTGATGCCATCCACCCATTTACAACGAATAACGTTTTTGGGACGACCTTATGCATCCGCAGCAGAACTTTACCCCGATCTTAAATTAGACCCGACAGGGAGGAGCCCTGAAATTGTGTTTGCATCGATTAAGTCAGTAGGCTGTACCGACAGGCACGTATACTGTCGTGCCCTCGCTCGTCACTGGTATCTTGTCTGTTGTCACCCCCCCCCCCCCCCCCCTCCCTTTTTAAAAAATTCCAACCCCTCCTCCCTGTTTATTAATTTTGGACCACTTGTCCACCCCACCCCTTTTTCATTCGATACCTTAGAGTAAGCTGGGATTCTTCATAGTCCTAGAGGTACAAGTCCGGTTAAACCGGAAGGTTCATGCCCAAATTCTGATTATCATAATACTGGTATGTATTGGGACAATGAACCTTGGCATTCCGACAGTGACGAACCTGCACCACAGTCCGGTGGCCGCCCGTGACACTTTTACTGCAATATGTGGATTGTTTTCCCTCGCCTCGTCAGATGGCCCTGTGGGTTGTTTTGGGTTGGGTTTTTTAAAGGGAAAACAAGGGGGGATGGGGGGTCCTCACCTCTCCTCTTTATTCTTTTCAGTACCGTATGCGACATCTGTGTTTTGAATAGTTTTTCAAGCATTAAAACAGATTTACCAGTGTTTCCTTTTGTTTTTGAAAATATATACCGTATAACTTTGTTATGTGCTTTGGTCCGATGTTACTAAGACAACTTGCAACAAGAAAACAGTCACGAGTTTATTTTTACCAACGGGTTGTTTTTTTCTTACTCACACATAAATGTAGATGTGTTTCTTAACGCACCATATTGTAAGTGGGTTGTTTTGGGGGGTTTTTTTGGTTTTGTTTGGTTTTGTTGTTGTTGTTTATTTATTTTTATTTTTATTTTATTTCGCCTGTTGGTCTGTCTCCGTCGTTTTATGCAAGAAGAAAATATTTGAAAAGATGCAAACTGAGCCCAAAAATGTGAAATTATGCGATTCTGTTAATATTAACAAAGAATGATAAAGGAAAATAATCAGAAATTATGAAAAAATTATCAGATTTTGCTAAATTATGCGGTGTGCATAAAACCACGGGGACAGGTTGGTATTTGTTCCTGGTAGAAAGACATCATGTGCACCCATCTACCTACAACTCCGCGGGGTTAGCATGGTTCGGGGAGATATGGGAAAGCAGAGAGCACCGCAGGCGAACCTTACGTATTATATTAATTACCCTGTCTCCCATTATTTATTCATGCTGTTTGGTTTCCCGTGCACTACGCGGCCTTTATTGTGTCGACGTGTTTCTTTTCTTTTACTCAGCTGCTGGTTGTTCGGCATTCTTTGGGGGTATGATACTTTTGCTTTTTTTCTGCGAGTCTGTAGATCTGGTCTTTGTCAAGTTCTGGTGGAATATGACGTTAATTTCCTGACCCACCGACAACACTAAGCAACTGTTTACTTGAACACACTCGCCGTTTATTGAATGTAAGGCTTACTTTTTCCCTGTGGACTGTTACCTCTGTCTACTGCCTTTCTTTGTACGCACTAAATGACCATCACTGCGTCAGTGTGCTTCTCTTTAACTCAAACCAACAAACCAACTGGTAGGCCGGTGCTTCCTACCGTCCAAGCTTAGGTTCAAGCGTTATTCGGTGTCCGTGCATGTAGACTGTAGACCTTGGTGTACCTGCGGGAGCAAAGGGGCGTAAACTGCGACTGACACGACAGGGCATCGGGGCAGAGCTTGTGTGGACGATCTGTCACTGCCCTTGTGTTTGTGTTGAGCTTGCACTGTTTGTCTCCACAAGTTGTTGTGGACTGAGAGTATTATTGCTCGTCCGACGATGGGCTGAGGAATAAATATTCGTTAAAGTGCAGCGAAATTTCCACCTTTCCCTGACGGCAGCTTAAATTCCCAAAATGTGCTTACTAACATGTTCGTGCTGTCCATGTATATACATATGGTTGCATAACATTCCTAGAGTGTTTGCTTGTTCACTGCGTAGCCTACATATTTATCTCAGCTATTCGTTAATTCATTCTCGACGAATAGTTCAGGTGCAACAGTTATAAGTTTCATCCTGAAAATATTCTCATCCTGACATTTATTTGTTCCCAAATTTTCGAATTGTGTTTGTACATACTCGTTTTTTTTTTTTCTTTTGATACGTGTGTCTTTAGTGTGCGCAGAGAGAAGGAGGGAGAGAGAGAGAGAGAGAGAGAGAGAGAGAGAG
>NW_004797295.1:1167431-1172371 GCF_000002075.1 Aplysia californica | reverse complement strand
TGGTATCTTTTTAAAGCAAATATTTAATTCTTTTGTGTTGGTGGTTGGCGGGTGCTCTGGTGTGGTCTGCTTCTTCTTTGCTATCATCAGACATCTATCGTCCTTATCTCACCTTCTTCTTTTTTATGTTTGTTACTCTCTTGTAACACCTCTAATTTTCTGGCGCCCAAATGACCTTATGCAGTTGCGAGCGCCGTACAACCTCTACTAAAACAAAAATAATTCTTTTGTCTGTCTTTTGTAGAAATTTATGGGGAGGAGGTGGAAACTGCATTTAAATTTCGTCTTCAACTTCATTTCGCATTCTCTGGTTATAAGACTCGCACGTTTCTGCATACCGCATCCTCCCCCACCCTTTCTCCCAACACAGACACTAAAAACATACACACGAAAGTTCTTCGAAGCGGCCGAGTGAAAGAAGCTTGGGGTTTGAGGCGAGTTCAGCAGAGTTTAGTCTACGAGGTAGGCACCACTCGTCGAGGGAAGAAAGAACCTTTCCTCAGTTCGTGATTCTTTGACATACAGCCTGAAGACCATACAAATGCAACCCGGCACACGAATGGACTGTTTATTTCACGACAACAGAGCCCAAGGCTATCTCGGGCTTTGTGAATGAAAGGCCTCTCTGGTATCGCTCCATTACGTATGCCTGTCTACGGTTCAGAATTTAGTTTACTCAGCATATCTGGAGGGACCGTGTATAATTCACGTTTACATCCCGGGCTCTTAAGAAATAAGTACTTAACGGACGGTTAGCGTTTGTTGGGGTTTTTTTCAGTATTCTTTAATAGGTGGAACTTTCTCTGAGCTTTACTTACACAAATCTTAACAAGGAAACATCTTCTTTAGGACACGTTACACCCCCCCCCCCCTTTCCACCCGCCCTTTTATTAATATTTTCTCTTCTTGTCAGGTGATTGGAATGGAATAAGCAGCATAAATCGTATTTATTACCTATTTCTTTTGCTTGCTGTTTCATTTTTTTTGGATTCCTCAAGAACCTCGAGAACCCACAGTTGTTGGATGCAGCTTCGAAATGCAAGGTGCTGATGTCATGCAACAGATATCAAATAATTGAGTATAATAAATCTAATTACCATTGTTTATATGGGACTTTCTTTAACCTACGACTGCTTTGATCTAGACAAACCAGCTTCTGTAGCACAGTTGATTGACAAACAGCATGCTCCCTATCAAACATCTATCGACCGTATCTCTTCCCCTTCTTTTTTGTGTATGTTACTTTCTTCTAACACCTCTATTCTTCGGTGTTTATATGACCTTATTGCGTTGCAAGTGCCGTAAAACTGTTACTAAAACAAAACAACATGTGGAGGTTCAGGGATTCAAATCAGAGTTTGTATTCTTCTCTTCATTCCAGGATTTTTTTCTGTTTTTCTTTCTTTCTTTTTTTTGTCCTTATTTTTTTTCTTCTCAATTATATGTACCTGAATCATGTCTAGTAGGGTGACTTTCATTTTATGTGTGTGTGTGTGTATAAATACTAGTTCTTTTAAAATAACCATTCATAAAACATACTTTTATGAATGGTTATTTTAAAAGGACTTTGGTAGTTGGAACATTATGTATGTATAGAAAAATAGACTTTCCTTTTAAGGTGTTTCTCTGTTTTTAATATATTATATGCGTGACAATTTTTCATGATGCAAATATTTAGCGAGGGCTGATTCGTGTGGTCTGCTTCTTCTTCTTCTTTTTTTTCATGTCACATCGTGTATCCCAATCAGGTCATGTTGAAATGTGACCTTTGTACTGCTGACTGGTAAAGTTCTACTAATAGAAAAGGTGGCCTGTAACAAACCAGATGGCGCTGACTTTGAAAAGCTTTCAGTGTGGGAGAGATCGTTACGTTGAGTAGATGTGGTGATGGCTATCATAATGAAGGATAATGACACGTGGGCCTACCATTTGGCAGGTTTCTCGGCGACCGGCCAGCCACGTCTCCGCTAATGAATGGCTTTTCTGCCTGTGTGGGTTCCAGTAAGATACACGGAACCCTGACTCCTGGCCTCGTGGCTGCTTTGGGTGAGGCGGGCTGGGGCTGGGAGAGAAAGTGCAGGCAGTGCGTAATCATTGCAATGCGCACTACTCGCAAGTGCCGTAGGTCTGATTCAAGCAGTCTCTGTGTGGAGAGTTTGCACGTGCTGCGTTTTGAAGTTACAACGAGGAAAGGGGGCACTGTAGACTGAGAGTATGCGCGCAAGTGTTGGGAAGGGTGGGAAAGGAACTTCGAAAGCTTGGCACAGTGTGTGGATATTTGGAAGCTTATTTTAGATCGTAATAGATGGGACATTGTCATTTATTTTGAAAATCTACATGTATTTTCTTAATTGGGAGGGGGTGTCTGATTTTGCTCAAGAGAAATACACGACGAACACCGTGGCCGAATGGAGAGTGAGCAGTAATTGATAACGAACTCCACTCGACCGCCCTAGAAAATGGTTCTAAGCCCTCACACCCCCCCCCCTCCTCTCTCTCTCCCTCTCTCCCTCTCTTTCTCTATCTCTCTCTATTATGTTCGTATGTTGCTATTTCTCACACAGCTCTCGTGGACACACCCTTCGAACTCACAATGCTGACGTAAGCACAATGACATTCTATTCGGTTATTTTTGTAACTGTCCTCGGGGGAGAGCACAGTGTGTTCCTTCCTCCAGCCTGCCGTATATAGAATGATCGATGCCACGACACCGGCAGACTTTCGATTTTGCAGACTCTATTTGGCTATGTGCCTCTCTTAGCATTCAGTATGTCATGAAATGGAAAAAAATAAGTGCAATAAGCAGAGAGAAGTAAAGATTGGGGGTGAAGACGATAAAGGAGGCTTTCGATCGATTTTCCCTTCTGCTATATCCTGACCGAAGTTAATATCGAGGTGTCGATGAAATGAGTTTATAGTTCAAACAGCAAAGGCTAATTTGAAGAGGTGGTCCAGGTTTATATATAATTACTGTGTTGCGTGTGCAGGGGGCGTGCTGCTAACGAAAGAGGAGGAGGGATAATTGCGTTCCGCGCCAATCGTTACGTCAGACGAGAAATTCCAGACAGCTAGGAATAACGGAGGGGATCGATAAAGGCCGCGTCTGTCCTGGTGTGCTCTCGATCGCGCACCGTAGAGCATTCGGCAACCGGGAGTAGGAACTACCCGGTTTTATCTCGATCAATGAGGAAAAGTGATTGTCTGCCGCTGTGTAAACCTTGTAGGCGTGTGCGGTTGTTTGCTTTGTCTCGTGTGGTTTTGTGTCTCTATGTGTTGGGGGGGGGGGGGGGGGGGGCTATTTCAATAAGACTCATACAGCCGACTTCGTTGACCACTGTAAAAACCCGTGTAGGCCTTCCCAATGTCTGCCTTTTGTCAAGCTTCTTGTTGAAAACCTATCAGCGTTCCCTCCAAGTACGAGGTGGGATCGACATGTGTTTGTTATGATGTGCCACTTTCATAAATCTCATTAAACATAACTTGTCATACCGTGTGTTCCGTCTTTTCTTCTATGTTTGCCCAACTGAGTCTCTGTCGTGTCCCTGGCTATTACAGAATTTGGCGTTAAATTCATGTATTAGATTAATCGTTTTTTGATGGTCTCCTTGGGTCTCATGATGCTGTAAAGGTCAGAGCAAACCGCCCGTGACCGCGGTGCTCAAAAAGCATGACGGTTAATCTTCCACATCACAAGTTTGTTATAGTTAAAAACGTGTTTTCTCTACACTGCTGGAGTGAACTCTTCCCACAAAATACACTGTCTATAGGATGAAAGCCGAACTATCGCAGCTGGAAGAAAGGGGTATGAACAGCAACTTAGACGAACAGGCGAAACCTTTTAAGATTTACAACAGTTTATTGTAGAATCATTATCGTAAATGAAGAAAATAAAAGGAATCATTTAACTTTTTTATCGGATTTAGTTGGGTTTTTTTAATGTTCACAAATTTAAGGATGCTTGAGGCAACTCTTCTTTGAATGTGTTTTATAACGTATCATTCTAGAGTACAGGCAGCATCACGGGGAATACTCTGTACCTATTGCTATGTTAGGGTAAAGAGAAGCACGTCGGAACGATAGCGGGGATTTAGTTCAGGGAAAAGCAAGATAGACAGAAACAACAGAGAGAAAGAAAGGGAGTTGGCCTACCAGTGGCGCCCAGTGGTATCCAGGTAAACCTATGTTTTCTTTCCTGTTTTAGTGCTAATTGGCTGAGGTTTGGCCGATATGTTTGGTGAATATCGCTGTCTCTCGCGTACTTGATACACGTATAATTATTTCAGTGAGTAGGTGAGGGCTCATATCAACCTGTTTTGTATCAATATATATATTCATGAGATGAGATTTTTTTAGCGGTGCCGTTTAGTTTTTCTGCCAGAGATGAATACTAATAAAATAGTAGGAAGAATAATTTACTGCCTTGTATAATTAATTATATTATTATGAGTGATATGTTGAGTGGTAGGAACAGCATTGTTTTGTCATCTTTGGTTGGCCTTCACGGCGCTTTAGAGCTGGTGGTTGGAGGGCGCCACTGGTATGTCCTACTTCTTTTCTTCTCCTTCATTGTTTCTGTCGTATTGCTTCTGCCCACACTACATAACCGTTATTTGGTCAATGTGCTTCTCTGTACTCAAAGTCATACCCAGGGGCTTTCAAACTAGAGTGAGATTTCATCGAGATGCCAAAGTTAGTCTTTATTATGAATGCAGCTGTTTGTACCTTTACGTTCTACATTCTTAAATGAAATAATTGTAACAGTAAGTCAGTACTATTTCGAGGCTGTGTAAAGTTGTTGCACCTATGAAATGATTTTACTTTGTTGTCAAGGGAGTGAAATTTATCATTCATTTGCAATGTTGCTTTAAAAAAGTGCTTTGTATTTATAATTTTATAAGGTATCGTAAAATTTTTGTATTTGTTTGTGTGTGTGTGTGTGG
>NW_004797295.1:1165048-1167331 GCF_000002075.1 Aplysia californica | reverse complement strand
TGTGTGTGTATGTGTGTGTGTGTGTGTGTGTAGTCGTTTCTCACACACCACTTGTTGGTTGTCATACTGCGTCAATGTGAGCACAAGTAGCACTGGTTGCTCAGGGGAAGCGAATGTTCAAAAACTACATTGCTCTCCTGGGACCATGAAAAACTATCAGAAAAAGAACGGGTGGGGATGTGGACAACAGCACACAGCAACTGCTTCATCCAGCGCCTATTTTGTATGCTTTTCCGAGAGGAAGTACATTGCATTTATCTCACGTTTCATTAGGGTCGAAGCTCGAATGGCGTCTAGCGGGGTCCGTTGTCGTCTTCTTGTGAATTTGTGCTTTTGATAAGACGGTTGCAGTAGTTTTTATTTTAAAATTATCAGCTTGGTGCATAAGAACATGTTGAAATTGCACCGTTCTTTACGCCCTATGATTGCCTTGCTTCGCCAGCTCCTGTTTATCTGCATGTCCGCCTGTCAGTCTCTCTGCTCTGTGTGTGTGCGCGCGTGTGTATGTTTGTGTGCGTGCGCGCGCGCGTGTGTGTGTGTGTGTGTGTGTGTGTGTGTGTATCTATACTTTCCTTTCGTTTTAATAAGCTATTTTCTCCATAGTTACACACATATAATGTTTGGTAGTGTAAAATCCTTTTTACCATTCTTGTTCCAGCTGGCTTTTAGGTCTAAATTAACATCTTGTATAAAGAAGAACAAAAAGGCTGCAAATTCCAGGTAGTATATGAACGATTTTTTTTGTACTCACTCACCGTGACTATAATGCCATAAAGTGTTTATTCGGGATGTTTCTCTTAGAGATAATGCGCACGATATTGCCATGTGGCCTTCCTGAACGTTGGTGGGCAGGAGAATGGTTAATTGTATATAGTATGATCATCTTGTTTCACAAATAGATTTCCAACGCACATAAACGTTTGTCTGTCTTGTCCTACATAATGTCTCCATCAAAGATACATCTGCCTAACCTTCTCGTGCCAGTGGAGAATACAGAGACTACAGAAGCAGTACAGCCTGGCAGTGCTTTCACTTTTACTTTGCCTGCCCTGATCTCCGCGCTCAGGGTGCTGTTGCAGAGATGGCTATCACCGGGTCCCCGTCCCGACCCCGATCCTGTTTTCTCAGGAAGTAAAGAGGGTGATCTATGTACACATACTACGGATTGCTCGCGGACCGCTTTGAGCACGGGTTCTTTGTTAGGTGGAGCGTCCTGGTGGCAGCGAGCCAGCAATACCTCCTATTACCACCCCTGCCCCATTCCACTGGGCTACACACACAGACACATGTTCTGAAGTACGTCTACAAACCTAGGTAAACACGTGGCATTTATCGCTGCGAATGTGAAAGTATGGGCTGGTTTGATTCTTCCTCCCTCCCACACTTCAGACCTGGACATAAAAACGCCTTATCGCGCGCACGCCGATGTATCCTTGTGCAACGTTGGCACCTTATCCCCCAAGTTCCCTTGGTCAGGAAATGTAAGTTGAGACCACGGATGGCTCTCTTACTTTCTGTGGTTTACCCATAAAATGATGATTTGGTTGGATGGTTAAAGGGTGCATCTTGTTGGCCAAACTTCTTTCCTTCTCATATATTGTTTTCACTGAACACTGCTAGGCCTATTGTATTGACATGATGTTTCATTTGGTCAGCCTCTAATAAGTCAAACTTTTACAGGGTGTTTGTTAAGTTTTATCACGACACTGAATGACTTAATGATTATTATTATTATTTAGACACGGTTCTCTTCAGGACACTCTCAACCTGACGCGGAGCTCAAGGCTGGGAGCTTCCCTAACGCCACTGATTTCCTTATCCGTGGTGATACTGTTAAGTCCAAGGTTTACGACCAAGTCAAGGTCTTTGCTTCACAGTATGTGGGCTCGTGTTGACCTATGGTGAACTCGATTAGATGACTGGAAATGGGAATTACTTGTTTTCCATTAGTGTCTGCCTAAGCTATGTCTTTGGATTGCTTTCATGAAGCAAGCAATGGGTTAAGGTCCGCCGCTTCTAACTAGTTTCCTATTTCTATTTTTGAATTTCGGTTTATCCTTCACAAAACACACATTACGTACTGAAATCCGTTTTTCTCCCGGAACTAATATGGAGTTCAGAGTTGTGTTCGGGAGGCAGGCACGTGTGAGTGATAGGCGTAGATGTGTGAGCGAGCATCGAGAGAGACAATATGAGACAGAGACACAAATAGACACACGCACACAGGCACACACACACGCGCGCGCGCGCGCGCACACACACATACACACACAGAGATGGGGG
>NW_004797295.1:1162210-1163524 GCF_000002075.1 Aplysia californica | reverse complement strand
CCCCCCTGGTGACCTCATGCTCTTCGATTAGTTTTGAGGGCAAAGCGGGGAAAATACCACCGTGGAGTACAACTGTGATTCACTCGCGCTGCGTCAGATGCGAAAGAAACGAATAGAGCATAATAATATTAATATTGTCTCGTCTCGTTCGGTTAACCGGCGTATGTTTTGTAGCGTGTAGGGGTTTCTCACATGAGGCCTGAGTTCAATCCATGAGTAGGGAGAATTTTTATCGAGTACATGTATCTCGGTCTTTCTGCCGGAATGTTTTGTCCCTCTCAGACCGAATTGGCCCTGGCAAGCAGGGTCGAAGCCCGCTTCCTGAATCATCTAAATTGTGCCGATGGGGACGTAAAACACCTAGATTTAGATCTACATGGAAAAAATATTGAATTAAGACGCCCCCTACTCCATTTTTGTGTGTGTGTGTGTGTGTGTGTGTGTGTGTGTTTTCTGTACATTACAAAGGGAGAAATTTATATACATATACATCATTTGAGGGAAGGGGGGGGGGGTACAGAGAGATGGAGACTGAAAATTCCTATGCCAGTCGGTTTGAGGTAAAGTTCATCGGGTCGAGGCTGGTCATGAATAGGTCAAAATGGAAAGAGGTGCGTAAGACACACTGGAGACTTTTCTGATCTCCGTCTTTCGAAATCTGTGTCTTTCATCCAGCGAAAGAACTTCAAAAGTGATTGAAGGTCCTGGTGTCGTGAAAGACAAGGAGAGGAGAACGAAAAGGGAAAAAAGTAGGAGAAACTAATGAAACCTTTTAACATTTAAAGTGAGTCAATGGCTGCTGTAAGTCACTAGTCAGAAACAAAATCTGCGAGGGAGCTAGGGGGTGAAGGGGTGGGTGTTTCCACACAAAAGAGGATAACGGGCGATGCCGATAGAGAGAAGGACAGAGTGAGAGTGAGAAAGAGCGAGAGAGAAGGCGGGGTCTTCGTATCAGTGTTGCTTGGAGAAGAGGGGGGAGCACACTGCCTACCGGAAATGTCAGCTTGCACTTTTGTAATCTGGGGTGACTCAGAAAGCAAACTGTTGTAGTTGTCGCGAACAAGTTCATGGTCCGAGTTCCCTGTGTCAGATTTGGCACCGGTAAGAAAACATGTCTGGGAACTCAACAATAAGATTTAAGGACCCTACTCCCCACTCCGGTCGTTTGTTATTTTTATCAGATTATTTTATTTCCTTGTAAGATTTTTGTGTTGCGTCTGTCGTAATCTCTCTCGCTGTGTAATCTGTGGCCTGCTGATAGGTTTGTGTCCTCCGTCCCCGCACCCGCATTTTGCGCCATCTTTTTCTCCCCCC
>NW_004797295.1:1159365-1160833 GCF_000002075.1 Aplysia californica | reverse complement strand
CCCATCCCGTCCCACCCCGTACACTTACTATAATCTTTGTTGCGCTGTTGATGTTATTACTATGTTTATCTTTTAAAAAGATAATTATTTTTTTTCTTTTTCTCTTCTTTTCTTTCCATCAAAGCATTCATCTACTTTCCTTGTTTCTGTCTATCGAACCAATACCCCTCCCTGTGCTCGTAGGTGTGTGGGGACTTGGGTTCGTGATATGAGGGATTCTGTTTGCTAATGCTCACAGCTTCACGTTTGTTTGGAGAGATGACGAAAGGGGGGCATTGAGAGAGGGGATGGAGTTGGGGGAGGGCGGAAGACAGACAGACAGAGAAAAAGAGGGAGGGGGGGGGGTCGTTGTCATGATTTTCTATGATTTGTAACTGCTGGCTTTCTGAGTATCGTACGTCCTTGGCTTCAGGGGCATGTGATGGTGTGTCGAGTCTCCAAAACATGTCAAAAATGTTGGATGTGGTGTGGTATCAGTTTCAAGTATGTTTAAAATACCTAATATGCTTCAAGCCAATCCTGTGTGTGCTGACATCCACTTTTACCTGCCTTGTCGCAGAGCTGTCAATGGGTTTCCTAACTCGCCTTTACCGCTCAATTTTTGCAGACTCACACATTACCTTGCACAATGACGCGGACACAATTATCGACTTTGCTCTTTTGTTTTGCATGTGCGTGCGGGGGGGTGGGGGTGTTACTGGCCGTTAAAAGGAGGGTGAAATGTATGTTGGATATTTCTAACTGAGTTCCCATATCTTCAGCTAATGTGGTTTTAAGCACGCTCCCAGTCATTACTTCGCGAAATGTAGATACCCGAAATTCAAGGTGGCGTCCACACTAGATCTATATTCACAGCATTATCGACACTCATAGATCTTATAAGTGCCAGGCACTTTGAAAGGATACCACTGAAAAGAAGAAACGGGCCATCCCATGATGCACGGCATTTGTAGTGCAATCTCTACGCTCTTCGATCTGAGTTCGGTTAACGCGTTTGGAAGTGTATTATATCAAGTATACCCATCTTTCTGCTTGGGGCTGTCTCTCTCAGCCTGATTATCTCTGGAAGGCAGAGTTGAAGCAGCTCGCTTCTTAATCTTCTACAGTGTGTTGATGGGAACGTAAAACGTTTACAGTCAATTTACACTAAAGCACAATACCTCACCTTTGCACTGGACGTCCCCACCCGTGGCGCCATCAACTGCTGTACGCTATAATGGATAATGGAAGCCTCGTGCTCGCGCGAGTCTTAACTCTTTCCGTGCCAAGAATCATCAGCCTTTAGTTATCAGGCGTAAAGAAACGTGGCGATTTGTCAGTAGAACACAGTAAGGAAAGAGTTAACTACAGGTACGTTGTATATAATTTATACTACAGTATACATCGCCTCTCGTTCTTTGTACATGTAAACTCTGTGCAGGGACGGTGGACAGACCTTGAACACCTTTGAAAAACGGTGTGTGTGTGT
>NW_004797295.1:1157086-1159265 GCF_000002075.1 Aplysia californica | reverse complement strand
TGTGTGTGTGTGTGTGTGTGTGTGTGTGTGTGTGTGTGTGTGTGTGTGTGTGTGTGTGTGTGTGTAAGAGAGAGAGGGGGAGGGGGGATACATTGTGGGAAGGGGTGGGGTTGCACATGTATTAACTATGTGGGCATGTTTGTGTGAAAGACAGACTGAGTTGCTTTCGGGCTGCCAAACTCCAGGCCACAATGTGAAAGGACAGGGCCGAGGAAGGATGTAGACATCCAAAAAAATAAATGTCATAATATAGGAGTGGACGAGCTACAGTCTACCTCGGAGACCGTTCCAGATAAGCTGATAATGTCCGAGTGTGGCTGCGTGAAGCGGCTTGTTTACCGTAAACACTGCTGTTCCAGCTGCCACTGCAGGCAGAATAACTAGCCCTGTTTTATCACAACCCGCATGCTAGAGTGGACCATCCATTGTGTACGGCCCGATAAAGTGCGAAGTAGGGTGTGCGGGGGGCATCAACCGTGCATCATGTCTCGGCTAATCACAACACCTCGACCCCTTCCTCCCTACGATTTTGTCCTCCATAAACACAGACACACAAAATGAAAAGGATACATTCGTTTATTTCGGACCGTTATCCTGTCTGTGTGTTTACACATATGTGCTTGTGCTGTATGCGTGCGTGTGTGTGTGTGTGGGGGGGGGGGTTGTTGTGTGTACGTGTGTGTGTGTGTGCGTGCGTGTGTTTGTGTGTTTGTGTGTGTGTGTGTGTGTGTGTGTGTGTGTGTGTGTGTGTGGGCTAGTTGGCGCTGTTACGTCTCTATGTGCTTGTACGTGCTTTTCATTGATTACCGGTGTCTCCGCCGTGACTCAGACCTTCGGCACGTCTGGTGTCACTTGATGTTAATCAGGCAACGTGGAACTGTAGGCCGACACTGTTGTCTGCACCGTCAACACAAAGTTGCCTCCGCCTCCTCGTTCTTCACCATTGTTGTCTGCATCACTAGGTTGACATTTACTGCCGGTGCTTTTTTTTTTTTTTTTTTTTATCCAGTATATGGTCAGCACCTCCAGTCAAGGCTGGTTTCATGTTGTGGGGGCGTATTGGGTGAACTGGAAGTGCACTTATCTCTAAATGCAGAGGTTCCAAGTTTGAGTCTGGTTGTCTGAGATCTGGTAGGAGGGTGGGTGGTAAACACTCGAGTGTGGTCTGCTTTTTTCAGACTTGTATAGGTTGTTTTTGGCAATGGATAGGCGCTATCGAGTTCACTCGTCTAAATTAAATCTGAACTCGCCCAGGCTGTGGGACTGCATTTAAATTTTGTTCTCAAGACATACTAGCGTGATTCATTTGCAGACGCGACGTTAGTTCAGTTGGTATCATGCAGGACCACGGAGCAGATTTCCTAGTTCGAATCCCCGACGGGATGTGTGGTTGTTTTGGGAGTCTTTGATGCCATCCACCCATTTACAACGAATAACGTTTTTGGGACGACCTTATGCATCCGCAGCAGAACTTTACCCCGATCTTAAATTAGACCCGACAGGGAGGAGCCCTGAAATTGTGTTTGCATCGATTAAGTCAGTAGGCTGTACCGACAGGCACGTATACTGTCGTGCCCTCGCTCGTCACTGGTATCTTGTCTGTTGTCACCCCCCCCCCCCCCGCCCTCGCCCTGGGTGAATCGATTTCATCTTCCTCCTGTCATCTGTGTCCCCTGCGGGATAGAGCCGAGAGACGAGTCGGTTCATATTCCGTGTCACGCAAGGTCATCAAAACTTGCTCGGTCCGTCGCTCGCAATATTGTGTTACGTTTTTTGTATAGATCTTCAGCGTTTTTTGTACATATCTAATGTCGTTCCCGTGTGTCAGTCTTGCTTTCCCCTTGCCTTATTACGGTGTCTGCGAAGTACATGTGTGTTCCCTCTAATGTTTCCGCCTGTCTGTCGCCTTATGTAGATCTACCCCAGCTTTTTAACTCTTGCGGTTGGTTGGAGAGCACCACTGGTAGGTCATACTTGTTTACTTTCCTTCTGTTGTTTCTGTATAACTGCCTAACCTTTTTCCAGCACTAAATGACCATTATTGTATCGGTGTGCTTCTCTTTACTCGAACAAATAAACAAATCTTTCTTTCTCCAAAATGATCTTTTTATTCTTTTTACTTACCTTCTATTTGGCGCGCCAACCCAACCCCCCCCCCCCCCTCACACACACACACACA
>NW_004797295.1:1155476-1156986 GCF_000002075.1 Aplysia californica | reverse complement strand
ACACACACACACACACACACACACACACATAAACACACACACACACACACACACATAAGCACACTCACACACATGCGCGTGCGTATGTTCCACATGTACATCGCTATCGTGACCTGTAAGTACAAGATCCTTCATAGTCGTGACTACTTGACTCGCGACCTTGTATGACACCAAGGGCCAACAAGTGGCCAACCATGACCTCCTGGTGAGGTGAGAGGGTGCGGGAGACAGAAAGAATGTGCCTCTTCTGAAATTCACTTATGACTAGTACAGATGACTGGATGTGGTTGTCGAGTTATCAAACTTTTGTTACTTTTTAAAACTACGCTTTTCAGTTGTTGTTTGACATTTATACATTACATACCTATAATTTTATAGGTATTTGTTATTTCTCTCTGCCTTTTTGTTGTTTGTTTTCTCAGTGTATGTGGGTGGTTTTGGACGCTGTCGATCGATCATGTTGTATACTTTTTTTCTCCTTCTTTTCTTTTTTCTGTTGTCTTAATGTGTCCTTGCCTACATAGCCGATGGTGTGATCCTTATAAACTTAATCTCAACAAGAATAACGACATCCTGTTGCCCCAACTTATTTTAGTATTGTAACTTGTCAGCGTGGCTGATTCCCTGCAACCTACACACCTCGACGATTTCTTTTTTTTTTTTTTTTTGTTACTTTTTAACGCCACAAGGATCCACGTTTTCTGGTATTGTTTGTTAAAAGCTGAGACACGTTATTGTATCGCTGCGCTTTTTTGCAACTGATACAAATTGTGCAAAGCGGCTCTCCCGCTGGTATCGTCCACCAAAATGATGTGTCCAATTTTATGGTTGCCTTCTCCCAGGTAGTTAAAACTGTGTCGCTGTCCGAGCTGTTGTCTTTGCCCGTTCGTCACTCGACTGTGTTATGTGTGCTGCCAAAATATTATGGGTGTAAGAGGAGTCCAGGGCTGTGATTTGGGCTTTGTCTGGGTTTGTTTCGGGGGGTCGGGGGTTGGGTGTTGATATTAAAAGAATTTGCTTGGTTTCGTAAATGTGCTTTTCTTCATATATCCGAGAGGCCTACTCCTTTTCTATGCTTCTTTTGTCCAAATATTTGACGTGAGATTTCGTTCCAATCGATAGCAGGGTTACCTTGACTCGACTTAAATTCCATTAAGTGTCTGTTACTTTCTTTATTAGGCTGGCGAGAAGCGGTCGATATGCGCATTGCAGACAACAATATTATTCTTGAGTGAAGGAGAATGGAGTTAAATAATCTGGAGATTTAATTAGCATTTTGTTCTTTTGATATGGAAATTTTCACAGCTTGAAGAAAAGACGCATTTAATGTGAACAATAGGCTTCCGTGATTGGTCTTTTCCTCGAGGATGGAAGCAAGTCTAGGCTGAGTTCCTAGATGCAAGACCATCGGCGCAATTGGCTCGTGAGAGGGAGGGTGTATGTGTAGACCCTATGGCCGTGTTTTAATATACATATGTATGAATTTAAACTTTCAGGACCCCCCCCCCTT
>NW_004797295.1:1132279-1155376 GCF_000002075.1 Aplysia californica | reverse complement strand
CAGAGTCACTTCACGCAAGGTTATCTTCATTTAGAGCGCCCCAGCTCCCCCCCCCCCCCTCTCTCTCTCTCTCTCTCTCTCTCTCTCTCTCTCTCTTCTCTGTCTGTCTGTCTCTCTCTCTCTCTCTCTCTCTCTCTCTCTCTCTCTCTCTCTCTCTCTCTCTCTCTCTCTCTTTCTCTTTCTCTGTATACGTGCGTGTGTCCCTCTGTCTCTCTCTTTTTCTTTCTCTCTCATATAAATTGATGTACATATATAATTTGTTTTACTTTGACTTGAACGGGAAGTGAAGGCAGATCCTGAAGTATACTACTATAACAAGTTGCCGACATATCAGTAGTAAACGTGAACTAGGTCGTCGGCCGCCCGACAACTCACATTTGGAATGCGTTAAGTGGCCATCAGCACCTCCAACACATCGCCGTGGCATTCCTCATTATTACGAGTGCAATGTTTAGTTGTTTTTGTTTTGTTTTGTTTTTCTCCCGCTCAGCGTTCATGACGATCCCATGGGGGTGGTTGGCGGGTGCTGTGGTGTTGTTTTCTCCTTCTTTCATATCAACATCTGTCCTCATCATTCTACCCTCTTCTTTCCTTTGTATGTTATTCACTAATAACCTCTAATCTTTGGTACTTACAAGACCTGCTTGTGATGCAAGTACCGTAAAACTGTTACTAAAACTGAACTAAGACCCCCCCCCACCCCCAACCTACCATAAATCATTTAGTGAAGTCAAATAAAACCAACCTGCGTAAGTGTGCTATAGGACTCGCAACCCTTTATCCAAGCTCTTCAAAAGCTTGTGGGTGGTTGGCGGGTGCTCTGGTGTGGTTTGCTTCTTCTTTCCTATCAAACATCTATCACCCTTATCTCCCCTTCTTCCTTTTTATGTTTGTTACTCTCTGACCTCTAATCTTCTGGCGGTCATATGACTTTATATAGTTGCGAGCGTCGTAAAACCTCTACTAATTAAACTTTTTAAAAACTTCAAAAGCTCTTTGTTTGGAGCAGCATGCTGTTTCCTGGGTCCTGAATGTTGTATTGTGGTTAAAGCTGCATTTTAAAAAAATCTTATTCATTAAGAGCCGCGCTGGTGTGACCTTATGCTGTTGTGTGTGCCATAAAACTTTTACCAAACAATAAAATCAAATGTGTCGGTTATTCTTTTTTTGAAAAGCTGTGTATTGATTTGGTTAAAGTGGAAAGAACAAAGAATGAAGTGTACGTTTTCTTTTGAAACAAAAATAGAAATCTCAGAAGTGAACATTAGAGGTGCAAGCTGTTGCAGTGGAGTACAGTGGGTCATTCATAATTATTCTGACATTTGGAATTCAGAACATCCTTCCTCAGTTGCAATTCAGTGTGTGTTTGTGTGTGTGTGTGTGTGCGTGTGCTTGGGAGGGGGGGGGGAGATTACCCTTCGGGGCGGTGCTACTGACTGAAGTGTCTTTAGGCTATTCCCAAAGGGGGGACATTAA
The DNA here is from genome assembly GCF_000002075.1 of Aplysia californica. Classification (NCBI taxonomy): domain Eukaryota; kingdom Metazoa; phylum Mollusca; class Gastropoda; order Aplysiida; family Aplysiidae; genus Aplysia; species Aplysia californica. The sequence continues at coordinate 1,153,900 of NW_004797295.1, read as the reverse complement.
CATGTTCTTATGCACTGTAGAAAATCTAAATGGGGTGATTTGTCAATGTGATATTCATAACTGTGCCTGAACTGCAAGAAGTAACTGCTAGCATGCTGCTTTTTCTTTCCTAATCCTTACTATCGTCATTTTCCTCTACTTCTTTTGTATGTTTGTCACACTCTTGTGACCCGCTATTTCTGGGGTGCCTTAATAGTCGAAGCAGACTTTGTCCTGTTGAAGCTAAAGAGGTAAACAGAGTAAGCCTTATTTCCTGTAAGAACTTCTCTGTTGACATCCACCCCTTGGCGCTCATATGACCCTATGCAGTTGCGAGCGCCGTAAAACCTCCACTAAAATTAAAACAGGAGAGGGATGCACCTGATGGGTTCTGCTGTTTAAATGAAGCGTTGGGTTTTTTGTGTTAGTTGGGGGTTTCTTTTTTGGGGGGGAGGGGGGTAAAAAATTTCAGCCAATCTATTTCCCCTTGCCCTGTGCTAAATGGCCTCTGCTGTGGTTTTGTCTATGAATCTTAGCCAGAGGTTGGTAGTTGCTCTTGCATTGTCTGCTTTGTCTACTTGTGGTTCTATTTTACTACTCTATTTTCAACTAAATTTTGCAGTTTCTGTGCTAATTCGTCATAAACTACTACTTGATATCATGATGTCTATAACTGAAGTAAAGAATGCTATGTTTTGACGTTTTGCTTTTCTTTTTTTTCTTTTTTTACAGGATTCCGCTGCTGGGATGTGGAGGACACTGGTATTGACATCAACGATGAACTGGCACAAATTGCTAACAGAGCATCCTTGGGGGAGGAAGGGGCCAATGGTATGTATATCGAACAGTTTATCACTGGAAAGTACATGATTTAAGATCAACACAACAAAAATTATCCCATTTATAATTATTACACAGGCTAACTCAATGTTGTGTATAATTTGTATCCCATTATAAGCATAACTTCACTATTTGAATAAAAAGTTACTGACTTTTAGACACAGGTGTTACATCATGTATGCCATTCTACATTTAATTAGTACCATCTTCAATTGGGAATCTCCCTCATTCGTATTAGGGACTGTGATATGTAGAGCATATGTAGTTATAGAAAAAGAAATTTATGGCATCGAATCTTTTTGTGCGACAAGTTGTCAGCATACAGTCAGATAGGGTACAAAGGTACACGTATATTGGCATAAGGTGCAGCAAAAGCTAATATTTCAACGGATTTGGCAAAAAGCTTAATTTCTTCTTTTACACCAAAAAATGATGTGAAACGATGAGAGCTCAAACATTTATTTCTGTTTTCTGTCTGTTAAAGATGCTATAGCTTTTTAATTTTGTAATTCTTTCAATTCCTTTATTTTTCCATTGTTTTTTATTAGCCAGCAAGAAGCCAGGTAGTAGGCATAAGCCTCCTTTTTTTGGTCTATTTTTTAAATGCATGCATTGCAAGCAGCAAGCGTATAATTAAGTTGTATTCTTTGTGTTCAAATCTTATGCCTGTTGTTCTGTTGTACAACCTATGCATTGTTTGCAATGTAAAAATAAATTGTGCGTCACACTTTTAGCTCATTTTTTTGTCTTTGTGAGAGCAATGTTCACGACTAACCCAGCTTTTTTATGTTCAGTTAACTCAGTATGTTTGATTGCTTTGTACTGCATATCATCTTCAAAATATGTTTCTTGTATTTATGAGAGCTTATGTATGTGTGTGGTCGTTGAGATAGCTATAACATAGTAATAGTTGCACCGACACCTGCAGATTCATAAGTCATGTCTTGCTGTCACTGTGAATGTGCTGTGTATTATTTTGTTGGCGTCACCGTTGTATTTGATGCAGAAAGGAGTTGAATACGAGCAAGTTCTATCTCATCGCAGTTTTGTCAGCAGTGGGCATTTATTGTTTTTAAAGATGCAGTACCATTAGTATTTCACATGTTTGTGGACTGCTGTTCTAAACAGAATGAAAGAAAGATCCAGCTGAGCTGATTTTTGCAGCTCAGTTTCAGTTAACTGTGGTGTTTTATACTTGATTTTTTTATGTGCCCACTGTGGATATGAGGTCAACAGTTTCATATGTGGACTGTGCTTTGTTTCTTGCTGTTTCAAAGTCAAGATTCCAGATTCATATGACTGGACTGGTGACTCATGAAAATTGTTAAAAGCTTCCTTGTGGTATAAGTTATTTAATGCATGACAAAAAGTGCAGTTTTATGTACTGATTTTAAGTGACTGAAAAGTGTAACAAGGACATTAACAAGCTTGTCGTTGATCATAACAAAGGATAATACTCATTCCTGTATTTCTTGCATGAGCTTCAATATGAGGGCCTGAGTTTTGTTTATGTTGCTCAACCACATCGATTGACAATAATATTAATATAGTCTGTGAGAAACCATTTTAATGGATGTGTCACTAGTGTCATAGATATCAAAATGGGTCTCTATTTAGTAAACATGTAACCTATTTATATGTGAGGCGAGCTGACAAAATGAGTTACTTCTCGCAATTCACAATTAATGGAGATATTGGCCAAAAATCGACGTCAGGGTCAAATTTGTAGATTTTCTATTGATGACATATTCTTTAACTATAACCTGTCTTTTATTATTTCATACTTATAAATTGTAAAAACTTCACATATAAACATGATGTATCTATTTCCATAGGGTTCAAATCTGAGAAGTAACTCATGTTGTCTGCACGCTTCACATATAGTGCTACTGACTGAAGTGTCTTTAGACCATTCCAAAAGGGGGGATATAAACATGTTCTTATGCACAGTAGAATTGTAAATGGGCTGATTTATCTATATGTAATGCTCATACTGTCCTGGAACAACATAGAGGGAACTGCTGCTTTTTCTTTCCTCATCCTTACTATTATCATTTTTCCTCTACTCCTTTTGTATGTTTGTCTCTCTTTTGTGAACTGCTATTTCCGGGGTGCCTTAATAGTCAAAGCAGACTTTGTGCTGTTGATGCTAGAGAGGTGAGCAGAATAAGCCTGATTCCCCGTTTGGACTTCTTTGTAGACATCCACCCCTTGGTGCTCATATGACCTTATGCAGTTGCAATCGCCGTAAAACCTTACAAAAACTAAAACTAAACATATTATGTAAAGTCTAAATGTGTGTACTAGTTTTTGTTCAAAGTGAAATATGAGGTCTTTATGCAGTTGCGAGCGCCTTAAAACAAAATAAAATACAAAATATGAGATCTTGTTTGTCTTGGGGTATTGTTCTTGGAAGGGAAGGGATGGCTCCTCTAGTAGAATATAACCAGTGTAGGCCTGCTAAGGAATCAATTATGGTTTGAGATTGAAGAATCTGTTGTTGACAGCCCTTTAAATGCAGTACATGAATGAGAAAGAAGCAGTATATTATCAGATTAATGGATGGATTGGCAAATTTTAAAATATTTAAACAGATATTCTCTAAATACATATGTTTACGATGAAGACTTATACTTACAGGTATTCATAACTCTTTTAATAAAGCCATGTTGAAGTGTACTTTGTATCAAAAGTATATGTCGAGTAGGCGATTCTGTAATCCTGACTAATATTGAAACCTGCAAGATCAGCTGTGCACTTTTGCATGTAAATGGTAGATACCGTTCGTGTGCATAATCTATTTATCAGGAAGATGACATTGGTGTGAATTAGATAGCAATGTAGTGATAAAAAACCCAGGTTAATTATTTCTGGGGTGCCTTAATGTGTGTGTGTGTGTGCACGTGTGTTAGTCTGTGAGTGTGTGTGTGTATGTGTGTGTGTGTGTATTGGTTCAGTGCTCTATTACTTTGTGTTTAAATTTGTTGCTCCTTTTGTAAAGGCTTATCTGTATGTGTAAAGATGTCATTCTAGATCTATCACATGGATGTCTTTTTTTTCAGCAAGCAGTTGCTGTGATGAGTTTGAAGTTCATCGTCTTGTGTTTGCTTAAATGCTCATTTCTTGGTGTGTTGTCTTTTTGTGTTGAAATTCCATACCTTTTGTTTTGTACAACAATGCCATCATGGCAGGAGCAAAGCATAATTATACTACAACGTCAAAGAAAATTCTGGAACTATTATGGAGATATTTCTGAAAGGTTTAAGCTGCTTACGAAATTCGTACTTTTTCTTATGAATGGTGCCATATCGTTCTTCTTCTCCCTCATTTTTCGAAAGGCAAAGTCTGGTATTAAATGCCATTTTATTTGGGAAATTGTTCTTATGTCTGTTCCTAGTGGTAACAAAGGTTGTCAACATCATTCAATTTATCCTCATCAGTTTGCCATGCGATGCTGTCTTTTTTAAAAACATTATGAACATGTATATTCCCACCTTTTTGAAAAATGTTTACTTGTTTAGGTAAGAAAGTCTACTGTGTCAACAATTCTTAAAATGATTTTTTTATCTTGTCCTTTAGGTGAGCGATTGATACAGCACCAGTCTGAGAATCTCTCCGTGGAAATTTTGATCAATCCTCTCGCTCAGTCTGTGAAAAACTCTCTAAAGGTATGAAGGAGAAACCCATATCAGTGTCAAGATACACTATTATCGATACAGTCGGCAAACCAACTTCTGGTGATCCTGTTAGGCACTTTGCTGTCACATTTTTTTAGACCTGAGTTCGATTCCTGAATACCCACATTAATAAAAACAATTCAAACAAGCAATCTACTCAAAGCCTTTCAAGTTCTCTATAATAAAGTGGAAACCTCCCAAAATTCTGCTATCAACTTCCTCTCGTGCTATGCTATATGACATTCTCAAAATGAAGCTCAACCAATGCCAAAGCAAAATGAGAAATTTCTCAGTTGAGTTGACATGTTGGAAGAAATAGAAATTTATTTTGTTTGATTATTAAAGACTGTTCGCAGTTCTGACCATTTATGAATAGTCTTAAGTAAGCTACGTTATTGTTCTGTTTGGCCTTTCAGGTCATACCATGTCCTGTGAACTTCATGTGTAATTCTTAATGTCAAGAGTGCACTCTAAAGAAGTTTTAATAATTTCAGTTGTCTAAGCAAAAATGTATACGTATTGATAAATGTAGGAGCTTGTGTATTTCTGTAATACTTATATGGACTCGGCTTATCTGTAAAAAGTAAACTTAGATATACTGGTTTTTAGTTCCTTGACCATTCTATTATTATTGGGCCTCTTTTAACCCTCTTAGTCCTCGACACAATCCCCAAACTGGTCCACCTTGGACAAATCGCGTGCGGGAAACCGTATTTGCTGCACAGGACGTGGCTGATTATTTTGAAGGTCTTACTCAATTAAATGCTAGTAATAACGATGACTACCATGAGTAGGATATGTAATGTGATTCTGACAATCACATGAATATTAGTAATATCAGGCAGAGGGGCAGGGTAGCCTCAAAAGGTCTGGGCTCAAAGGGTTAAACCAAGGAAATAATGTAGGTACATGTATTTCAGTGAGAACTTATCATTTTTTCTTTTTCTCTTTCTTTATCCTCAGAAACTTTTGATTGCATCTTCCCCAACCAAGTATGTGCTCTATGCTGGACATGCTTTCCAAGGCACTGGGGCCTGGGTGCTTCAAGATGACACTTTTTCATTCAGTAGCCTAGCCCAGGTATGAGTCAAATGATCTGACTACTAGAGAGTCATCATAGAAAAGAAAGATTTTTTAAAAAGAGTACTTTTCATCAAAGACTAAAGCTAAAGGAAAGTGGATAAACTTGTTGAAACAAACATGTTATGATTGATTTATTTGATGGAGTTGAAATGGAGTAAGACTTATTTTTATGGGAGTTTTGGGTGCTTTTATGTTCCAGAAATCCAATCTTGTGCTATTTGGTGGAAATTACCATTCTGAGGAAGTCCCATCTTCAGAGAAAATTAAGACGGATGTATTTCAGAAAAGAAACCATAAACTTGCTCAGTTCCCGCCCATTGCCTCTCTTTTCCAATTTATTATAGCAGTCTATTGCAGACTGTTTTTTCTTTTTCGGTTAACTGGAAATAAATGTATTTGTGGCGGAATTATTTAGTTAATAGGATTATACATTTGGATCCCATGGACCAGTGATATTTGATTTCTTGTGTTCTGAATGTGACTTGTACCTCAATATTTGACTTGAAACTTGATTCCAAACAAAGGAAGTGATGGAATATTTATGATGTTCATGGCAAACAAAAGAACTAGATAAATTGTGGGGTGGCATGAAAGTGGCAACAAAATTCACATTACTTACTTAACATCCAGTCGACTGAACAAGTTAAAAAAGACAGTAAACAACTATCATAAACAAAATAAAGCCCTCGGAGGACTCACCAATCCACATGTTTGGGATCTGGTATGTTCATAACAGCTACTATGCTCTGTAAATTTTCCTTCATTTGTGTGTGGTTGTTTTTAAGGCGTGATTCTTTTTTTTTTTTTTTGGTTAAAATTATTCATTATGATGCCCAAATTTGTCTCCCCCCCCCCCCTCCTCCTTATAGGTTTTCAAGAACACTGATGTGGAGAATGCTCTGAAACAAAACATTGAAGCCAACCTGACCATCCATACGTCTGCTGAGAGCCACTGGGGAACAAGTATCAGCAAAGCCGATTTCACCAACAATTTACGGATCCAACTCAACCCTCCAGAAAAATTGCACAACATCCACGGTGTGGTACAGTTCACTGCTTATGTAGGCAGTTTTGTTACTCAGACACCAGTCACAAACCTGCTTCAGGCCTCTGAACAGTTTGGTAACATTGGCTTTACCAGACCAACGCTGTACATCTTCCCTGGTTGCCAGGGTGATTCAGCATTATTTGGGATAAATGGGTTTAACCTCCTTGTAAATGGTGGGTACAACAGACGGGCTTGCTTCTGGGATTTTGCTAGGCATTTAGATAGAGTTGATGCAATGCTACTCACTCATTTGGGTCCAGATAATATTTTTGGTATTAACACTGCTCTACAGAGAAAAAGTTTGGAGAACATACATCCTCAGATTGGCTACTTGTATTTCAATGCTATTGATAAGCCAAGTGCCCCAGCCCCCTGTGGGGATGGAGATGGAGATGCTGAAAAAAAGAGCAGTCTACTTATTAACCTCGCTGAGGAAGCCAATAATCTGACTCGCATGGCAAAGCAACTGGGTATCAGCCCTCAGCCTTGCTCTCGTTCTGCTACAAGCCAGAATGCAGAACCAATCAACCTGTACCATAAGCTGGGCCATGGGTCTTTGGACATGTATATGTTGAATCCTATTACAGACAGCAAGGAAATGAAAGAATTTTATCAACTCTGGAATAAGAAAGCTTCAAATCTTGGGTCCAGTGGACCTTTCCCCCTGCAGAATGCTCTGTCTGTGTGTACCATGTTGGTGTGGAGACCCCATAATCCGAATGAGAAGATCGTTAGGATTTTCTTTCCAGGAAATGCTCCACAGCACAAGATTGCTGAAGGGTTGGAAAAGATGAAGAGCTTTGCATATTTGAAGCATGCTTCATGCACACCCAAGGACCTGCTGAAACCAGCTGTCGTGAAAAAGGCAGGCGGATCTGCCAGGCCTGGAAGTGGAGCTACAAGGTCAGCCAGAACAACTGCGACTTCTCGTGCTGAGACCACAAGAAGTATGAATGCAAGCAGGATGGAATCTCCCCGCAAGGCTGAATCAAGAACCGCTAGCAGGTTAGGTGCAATGTCACCAACAAAGGCTACCACAAGAGCTAAAGAAGAAAATGGTAAAAGACCTACTGATGTCAAGAAGCGTCCGACAAGAATAGAGGACAAAGAGAAGGATACAAATACAAGACCAGCATCTGCAAGGTCAAGCACAATGTCGAGCCCAAGTAAAGCAACATCACCCAGAAAGACTCCCTCTCCTACCAAGTCTGCATCGCCTACAAAAGGAACTTCTCCTGCTAAGTCTCCTTCACCTCCAAAATCAGTTCTAGCAAAATCTCCAACCAAAGCCAAGTCTCCTGAGAAGAGTAAGCCAGAAGAGAAGCCAGCTCCTCCGGCGGAGGTGAAGAATGAAGAGGTTTCTGCAGCTCCAGTTCCTAGCTCCCTGGTGGACACTCCTGCTACTGAGCCAGCTCCAGTTGGAAATAATATGGACAAGCCAGAACTGAAGCCAGAGTCAGACCAGGCTCAGGGAGCCCAGCAGGATCAGATTGAGGCATTGCAGACTGTTGATAACACTGCCAGTGAGAAAACACAGCCTTCTGAGACAAACTCCAACTTGTTGTCCTCTTCTGTCGATGCTATGAATGCATCTATGACCATGTCTGCTGACAGACAGAAGCTGGAAAGCCTAGGCATATATGATGCTGATGAACAAAAGGATAATCAAGTGGATGCACAGAGTCCAGTGTACACGAATGGAGATAATGAAGAGGAGGAAGTGAGGCCACAAGCTCTTCCTGAGCCCCCAGTCATCATGGAGTCACCAAGTCAAGACTCTGATATCATGCCAGATTATAGTTCCAAGATCGAGTCTGATGAGCAAGAACTTTCAGAATTCAACAAAGCCGAAGAAGAACTACAAGAATTTGAAGCAGACATTGCAGAAAATACAGCAGTGAAATCATTTGAAGATCCAGCAGAAGATATCCCCCCATCCCCAGAGCCAGCAGCAGAAGAACAGCCAGACTTTAATGATTACCCTGTTGCTGTGGAGGCTCCGAAAACATTTGAGACTCCGGTATTCAGCAATGATGATGCAGATACAAATGGGGGTGTTGCTGCAATGGAACAAAAAATTCAGTATGGAATAGACGAGTCTTCTAGGGCCATGGCTGGTATTCAAGAGGAGGAAGAGCCCGAAGAGGAAGGAGAAGTATCAAAAGACATACAAGCCAGCACAACGGCTGACAAACAAGCTCTCAGAGACCTGGGAATATATGATGATGATGACGAATTGGAAGAGGAAGTCAATGGCTTTGACAATGAAGTAGAAGAGGAGGTTAGGCAGAATGTTGCCCAACAGCAGTTCTGTGAACAGGTTGTAGAGAAAGAAGAGGTGAAGGAGAAGGAAGACAATGATCAAGAGAAGGACATGGAAGAAGAGGAAGTTGCCAGTGACTGTAGACTGTCTGCTGAACGGCAATTTGAAGATGTTGAAGAAGATGCTAATCCAAATTCTGATGAAGGAATTGAAGAAGATACAGATAAAGATGTATGTGAAGAAAATGATTCTTCGGTGCCTGCTGCTTTTGACAGGGACTCAAGCCCTGAAATGGAAGTAATTCAAAATGAAAACACGGAAGAACAGAAGACCGTTGAGTCCATTGAAGAAAGCCCTGGTGAAGGAGTAGAGAAACAATTAGATGATGGAGAGAGGGAGGACACAGATTCCATTGATGGGGGGACTCCAGACGATGACAAAGATATTGATGAAACTATCCCTCCAAACGTTAATGGAACAGAGCAAGATAAGTCAGATCATTTTGCTGTTATGGATTCAATGGCTGACCAAAGCGGCAAAACTGTTGAGAATGTTAACCCTTTCTCTGGCGTTCAAGGAGAGAGTAACACAGAACCCCAGAGCAAACCATATGCTGAAGATAGTGACAATGAGCTACAAGAGGAGGGTGCTTCTTTCGACCCAGTTGCACAGTGGGGTAAACCCATGGGACTCCCATCTCCACCCCCAACATCTCCGCAGAAAGGAGCCAGTACAGATAGACGGCCAGCCTCTGCCGCTAGTAAGCCAGGAGATGCAAAATCGCGCACCGCTCGTAATGGCACTGCAACCACTGATGCCAAAAAGAGGCCAGCCACAGCACCAACAAGAGCTGGTGCCACTGGTCGTCCTATGTCCGGAGCTAGACGAGCAGGTTCCAGCAGATCCTCTCCTCAGAGTGCTAAAGTTCCTCCCCTGCCTCCAATGACTGCTTTCTACATGGATCTGACTTACATCCCTAACCATGGAGACCCATCCTACAGTGATGTAGAGTTCTTCAAGAGGGTTAGAGCTAGGTATTATGTACTGAGTGCTCTCTCTCCAAATCTGCAAGTTCTTGACTCTTTGATGGAAGCCAAAGCAACATGGGAACAGAAGGATTTAGAGGTCACTCTCATTCCAACCTATGACAATGAGACCCTTCGCCACTGGGTAGGTCTCAATAAGGAAAAACTTCAGGAGTTGCGCATTGATTTGACTCCTGCTGTTAGTCGTTGCACCATTCAACTTCAGGATCTTGAGACCAGCCTCCCGGCGTACAGATTAGAAGTGTAAACTACAAAAGGGAGGAACATGTGCTGTTGTCATTTGCAAAGTTAATATAACTGCACAAAATTTTCAAAGGAGACCAATGCTTTTTGCTTAAACCCTCGAAAGCCTACAGCAATGTCTTTTGTAATGGTCTTGTCTTTGTCCAGATAACTGATAATACTAATTTGAAAAAGCACCTGCTTTTCCAAGGTCAGTAGTAATATATATAGCTGTGTTTGTTTAGATTTTTAAAGTTTTGAATGAGTATTCTGACTTGTATATTTTTTTCTCTCTCTTGCATTGCTAATGTCTATTGAGTTTTAATTTTTTTCATTCTTACTTTCGTAAAGTTTGAAAGAGCTTTTGTTGGATTTGCAATAAGGACAGGGATAAGCATGAGAAGACATCAACTGATAAATGTGTTGACTTTTGTTGTATAAAAACAATATTATATAAATATATTGTTGACTTCAAGATTGTTTTGGTTGAAGCACAAAGCTGTCATTGCAGTTGAAAGTACTGTGCAGCTGCTCTGTAGCAAGTATATCAAAAGAGTTTAGCATAATCTTTTTTTTACCTTTGCATAGTCACTTGGTTTTTTTATCTTCTTCTCTCCCATGTCCCTCTCTCTCAAACATACACGTACACACACAGACAAATATACCCATAACTTCTCCCCTCTTTTTCTTGGCTATCTCACTTTCCATTCCAAACATAATATTCATTTGCACATATCATTTGGGATCTTCTTCATCGTGTCATGTTGGGTAGGAAAAAAAAGTACAGTTAATTATGCAGGTTGAATTGCTTTCCAGTGAGTAAACATCAACAAATATTTGATAAAGTGTCAATACCATTTGATCATACCATTAAATGAATAGTCAAGTGTAACTGGATTTTGAAAGAGTAACTGAGCTACATTCTTTGAGAAAATAGGAATATTGATTTTTAGACATTCTTAGTAGACTTTCAGCCAGTTTGAAAGATAAAAAGGCCACGAATGTTTTTTTCTCATTTTCAAATTCATTTAATGTGTTTCATAAATCTTGCAATTGATAATTATCTCTGTGCTAAAAGTGTTCTGGAATATTTTCTTCATTTCAAAGGTACTTTCTTTTGTACTTGATATTTCAGTTGTCAAGATCTGATGTTTACTTAAGCAAAGTATGGATTTTTAAAGTAAGAGCACGCAGAATTTTTATTCTTTTTTGGGGGTTTCATTATGCTCTTGTTTTCTTGAATAACAAAATTCTATTGTAGGAAGGAATGTGACTGCTGTAGTGTGTGAAGCTAGCAGAGAAAGAATAGTTTTTTCATTATAAATCGTCAATATTGATTTGAAATGTCTGAATACGATATACATTTTTCTAGATGTGTAATTCTTTTCGGATGGTGAAGCACTTTGTCATGACCTAGTTTATGCGTAGTTACTTTATCTGGATGGAAATTAGATTTCACTGTGCAGCATCTACTTCTTGTTCATGACTGATATACATAGTAGTGGAGAAAGAGGAGGTGATTCCAGTGCCATTATGGTTAGATGTGGTGCTTATTGAAAGACCATTTGGTTCTTTGTTTTGACAGTTTTTACTCCTTAGGCCTTAAATATTGAATAAAAGCTGTTTATGATGTTATGAGGCCAACTTAAAAGGATGTGTGCTCTTAAATACCACATAGCAGTAGCTGAGATTGTTGTGGTATGGTGTAGTTTTGATTTCATGTCCCTCAAGTGAGATCACTTTTTTGGGGTTGTATTAGTTTTTATTTTTGTTGGTTTAAAGTTTTGATAACCCTTGCACAATCTACTCATGTTTGTAGTTTTGTTTATATCTATGAGAGCATTCTTTTTCATTTATAGCGGGAATGCTCTCTTAACATGATTTAATGTGAGATAAAAAGAAAGATCAGTAGAGATTTTCTGTGAACTGTGTTTTTATGGTTTAACAGTAATATGATTTACTTAAGGGCACAGTGGTGTGAACACATATGTACTTGAAGTGTCTCTGCTGTGCTCTTGTTTTTTCACCAGTGCTATCTGGTGTCCCAATGTTACCTTTCCTTTCGCTTCTTTCTTTAAATTTGGTGTGACTCAATTTTATTTTCAGTTTCATAAACCTGTGACTCAATCCTGCGCTCTTGAAATGTTTGAAGGAAACTTTGTGATCAGTTGTTGCCTTTCTCTATAGCTGTGTAATTTTTTTTTCCTTTGATGTACTGATGCAGTCGAAGGTGCTGACTTACTTTGCTTTCATTTAGCCACCCTGTTTCACCTGTTTATGGATTTTTGAAATGTAAATTTTGTATTGATTTGAAGGCTTTGGGTTTTAAAGCCTAAAACTGCCAGAAATTTCATTATAAACAAAAAGAAACAACTATTCTATGCTTCTAGACTAGTCCTTCCTGTTTTTACCATGCTCAGATGTTACTTGCGCCATTTTAGTCAGTATTGCTGTATGTTTATGCATTCGTGCAAGTGCATGGTAAATCGACAACTCCCTCTCATGTTTTGTAGTGTTGATGAATGATTTGGTTAAAGTATGTCATTGTTCTGAGGTGGAATGTTCATTGAGCATTATTTCCAACTGTTTTCCTTATTGCCATTGATGAAAACAAGATTGACTTTTTTCATTTGCTGATAAATAATAAAAGCACATTCATTTTTGGGGCTCATTAGTCCCGTCAGGGATTCAAGTATTGTTAACATTGCCAACTTTTAAATACTTTACGTCATAACAAGTCCACTTTGGTGGTCCATTTACAACAGTTGTTTCCTATCTTAAGGATCTCATCCTGACATTCACTTCTTTCATCAAACAAACTACTATTCATCTTGCTAACTTACAGGTCAGATCATGTGGTGTCTGTGGTAATCAGTTACTGAAATTTCCCCGAAGCAGTGCTGTTTGATCCCCATATACTTGTATCATGTTTGCAACTCCTACCCCCCCCCTCCTTCCTGCACACACTACATTTTCTTGGATGTGGTGAAGATGCCTCTCATAAGTCCATTCATCTATTTGTGCTTCCATTACTTTTGCACCCCCTTGTCATCCCTTGCCTTGTAACTTTTGCGTCTGTGACAATGAATATATTTTTTATCAGGCCATGATAATTGTCTTGTGTGATCTATATTTATCATATAAAATCTGATCTTTTTGTCTTTCACTGAAAAACTTATTAAATGGTTACTATTAAATTGACGTTTAAAAAAATGAAGGTACTAAATTAACTGTCTTTGTTAAATTTCTGATGAATTCAACAATGGAAAAAAGCAATGGTTTTGTCAAACTCAACTGTGCGCAAGTCATTTTTCATCTCAGTTTGCTTTATTTCTCATCGCTTTGCACACAATGAACGCATCTGACTTGTCACTTCTTTTGACTTCTCTTTTCATTCCTTGCAATCAGGCCTTTCCATGTGATTGAATTGTGCATTGCTGATAATTTGTAGTGTCTTTTTCGTTTGTTACATAGTATGGTGATAACATCTAATGGTTCTGTTTTAATTTTTATTTTTATAGTAACTTATTTATTGATTATTGTGGACACTTTTTTTTTTGTAAAGCTTTTGATGCATTGTTTTTGTGCAACGTTTGTCAACAATAAAAGTCAATGTGCAAAATTATATGATTTCTTTTGCTTATTCTCTCTTTTAATCAAACTGTTAAAACTCACACTGTGTTTGACAAACCTTTGATACGATTCAGATTGTCTTTGGGAGGAGTCAGTGATGACCATACCTGTTCGAATTTTCCTCAGCCTGAAAAGTTGAGACTAGTAAAAGACTTTTGAATGTCCCTTGCACAAATAAGTTTTTCAGAAATCAATTCAGAGCATTTTTTTTGCTGTGAGAGATGATATTTGATCAGCTGCAAGTGATCCTGGAAAATTGTATTTCTCTTATTGTCATGTAACAATACATCCATATATCTTATTATTAGATTCTCCAAGTCTCCGTTAACAATATGTAGTCCTGACTGGAAAGAGATCTAACCTCTGTACTAGTGCTGTCAATGTACCAAAGTCCCTGCAGGTTTTTAGCTGGATTTTTAATGAAGCAATTTGTAAGGTTGTGCTCTGGGGGGGTTTTCTATGAGACTGATGTTTTGTTGGCCCAGCCTGATAAACTACGCAGCTGGTGGCTGAAGAGTGGGATCCATTGTCCTTGTTCTGTTCATTGCCTCTGTTGTTCTTCCCTATCCTGCTTTTTCTCAAGTGTACCTAATGAGCGATTGTGTTGTTGTGCTTCTCTTTACGCTAAATAAATAACTCACTTTTTTTAGACAGAGAGGAGAGGGAGAGATACAGCTATACTCCCCAACCCCTTCTTATTTTCCTTGCGTTTGGTGCCTACCAGTTGACATTATATTGGCCACAATTTTATGTGTCAAACTACATGTTTCGGCAGGCCAGCGAAAATTTGATTTATATCCGGCCCAAGAGAGAAATTTAGGTAGTCCATCTTGAGAATCTCAACTCAGAAAATCTTGCTCCGAACAGTATAATATAATATTATTGCCAAGAAAAGATGCCAAACATCCAGCTCTGGCAAATTGGCATAAAAGCGAAAATTGGTACCAGATATGCATTGGCTTGTTTTTGTTTGAGCGTAGGGCGTTTTAAAAAAAAAATTATATCATTGTTTTAAAAATGTTTTGTTTTCCACTGCTCAATCATATCGTTTATCCAGTTTGGCCCCCCAAACCTTAATTGTAATTTGAGTTTGCCCCCCTGACGACTGAGTTTGACACCATTGCTTCAGGCACTGCATACAAAAAAAACAACCACGAGGACTAATACAACATGACCAAGTGGGGGTATATCTAGCTAGATCCTTGAGTTGGATGGCACCACTGATATTACTGATCAGTTTTACTTCTTTATTGCACCTGATTGTACTTTCAAACCCTGGGTCGAATGAGCGCTCATGCAGGCGATCACATACATGTTTGGGGACATCTCTTCTTTTGGTGTCCGGCATGGGTACTGCCTGTCTCGTTGGTGTGTTCTAATTAACGGGAACAATAGTGCATGTTGCAAACGTTGCCCCCCCCCCTCCAACCCGGTTCAAATAAAGGATTTTTTCTTAGTCGGTCAATTTTATCTTGGGGGAAATTCTGGGGATATGTGATTCTTCGATACCAGAGAGGCTATAATGGACCCATTGCGTGCACCTTTTCCAATGGTGACATAGTCTAATGTAATCATAGAGACTTGAATTGAAATATATCCTAGATCGTGCACTCTCATGGCCGTTGTTCTTGGCTCTCTATAAATGTTTTCCAGCAAGGCGTGCGCACCGTGGGCACCCGAATCAAGGGCAAAACACCGGTACAGCATCACTATAATATTACAGAGTTGAGTGCGCACAACATCACCCCCCCCCAACCCTTTTGCCCTTCGCATGGTTCCAGACTGAGTCAAATTGTGCACTCCACAGCGAACAGGAATCGCATCCGAATATACAGTCTAGAATACTACAATATTGGTACATAGCTGATGACAAACTACTCTTGGGTGCTCATGAATGATACTATGTCTACGTGTTCGGAAACAACATTCGCCTGTTTGGTACTAGATCTAGTCCTATTACATAGCCCTTTCAGTTCCTATTCTCATTTTCTTTTCTTTATAATTTTTTTTTAAGCCTGCATGTTAACCTTACGCGGGTACCCCCCAAAAAAAAGGGGGGGATTTACAGTTTACAGCAAAATGCTAATAAAACATTACAGAGTTGACACTTACAAGTGTAACGCGCACCCCACTGTTTGCATTGAGTCTTAATATTTTTGCTGTCCTTAGGATTTCCATGTCTTAACTCTTTCACAACGCTTGCAGACGCACAACTTTTGAAAAAGAAATAATATTATAACTACATTGTTCATACCCAGATTTTCAATAAGGTTTTCTTTATATGAAAGTTTTTTAAAAGTTAGTGCGGTCAAAAATTCGTAGCGTAACCTATTGTCAAATATCTTCTTAACTATCGAACATAGATTCTCCAACGTTTGCACAATGACTTACATCAATTTGTCTTAACTGATGACTATTTTTTCCAAACACCTCTACTCTGTATTCTAGAAAATTTCCTTAATAAATACTAATAAAATATCCAAGTCGATGGTTTCTCCAGCTTTTAAAGTTAAAGTGTTTACAGCTCTCGCAATATCGCTTTTAAAAGCAAGCCTGTCGTTGTTTTCTAATCGCGACGGTATGCTCATTTAACACATGTTTTGAGAACCTTTAGAGCAAAAAATGTGTTTACTATAAAATTAATTTCTTTTAACAGGTTTTGCCACTGAAAAGTGTCATTGGTGAGCTGTGACGTACATGTAGGCCATAAATGCGTATACAAAATGTGTGCAAGAAGCAGGTTAAAGTGCTGTGAACAATCCCATTTTCCGCCTGACGGAGATTTATAGTATTTTATATAAATTTATGAAGAAAAAGGTTTTAAATCTAGCCTCAATTGTTGTGGTAAAGTGTGTTAAGTTAAGACAACTTAATACAAACTGCTGTGCAAAGTTGGAGTGACGATGATTCATCCGTTTAAGAGATATTTAAGGATAAGTTGCGCCACGAATTTTTTACCCCACTTTTTAGTTTATCCTTGCCATTTTAATGTATTTCATACATTTTTGGGGCTCGACAGTACGAAAAAAAAAAAAAAAAAAAAAGCTTGCAGAACGGAGAAAATGCGGGCACGGAACTTGTTCACTTTCGTTTGACCGCGGTTAAAACATGATAAAAACAAATAGCTCCACTTTCGAGTACCGGTACTCTTCTCGTGTCTTTGCATGTGGGTCTAATAGCTAGATGACCATCAGAACCTAAACGCCCGATAATGAAGGTTACTGCAAACTAAGATACCGACACTTGTCTTTGGTGTTAGTTTAGGCAGTACGTACTGGTACTAATATAATATGGGATTTACAGTATACACCTTAACATAAAGAAAGGAGTTGACATATTATTTTCATCACCATACTCATGCCTATAATATGAACCTCAGTCCCTCAGACGAATGAGTACTTCAAGATTGTGTTTGTTTGCTTTTTAAAAAAATGCTTTTATTCGGTCGCTGGCTCACATGAATGGCATGCAAAGTTTAATGCGTATTGTAAAATCAATATATGAACAAGAATATATATATAAATATGTTGGGTTTTTTTTTTTACGCGGACAGACGAACATGAACAATCCGACTGAAATTGCTGCCTGACAATCAACAAGAGCAATTTTTGTAGGCTATGTTACTGTAAATATTTTGTTGTAGTGGTCTTGTGTATGCACCCAATTAGGGCAATATGTTTAATATAAGGCCCCAACAGAGAAATGTTCATTGCTGGATCAAGATGTTAAAAAATAAAAGATTCTATAGCCTGTATATGTGTTTGGTCGCTGGCCTACAAGAGTGCCATTCAACGTTTCATGCGCATTGGAAGAAAGCTCGAACTTTACACAGACACACAAACGTGAACAAGCTTAAGTAACGGAAATTCGTTACTGCACTGTGTCTTGTTGGGTTTGGGCTTTTTTTTTTCAATAAAAAAGAGAAAAACAATAACGGCTTCGATTTTCACAAAGCTAACAAAATTCCCTGAAGGTCAATAGCATTTAAAACCCATGGACGAATTCCAACCCCAGGGCAGTGCTGCAGACTGAAGTGTCTTTAAGCCATTCCCAAAGGGGAGATATTAACATGTTCTTATGCACAGTAGAACTGTAAATGAGCTGATTTTCAATTTCATGCTCAATTACTGTGTCAGTACAACATAGGGGGAACTGATGCTTTTTCTTTCCCTCATCCTTACAATGGTCATTTTCTTCTACTCCGTTTTGTTTGTTTGTCACTCTCTTGTGAACTGTTATTTCCTGAGTGCCTTGATAGTCGAAGCAGACTGTGTGCGGTTGAGGCAAGAGAGGTGATCAGAGTAAGCCTGATTCCCCGTTTGGGCTTCTCTGTTGACACCCACCCCTTGGAGCTGGTATGACCGTGTATGCAGTTGCGAGCACCGCAAAACCTCACTAAAACAAAAAACCAAAAAAAAACAACAAAAAAAACAAACAACAACAACAACAAAAAAAACCCATGAGATGTGGCGCATCAAATGTGGACTCGAGAAAGTGAAAGAACTATAGAATGTCCTTCGGCCCACACACAACAAAAACAAAATAACGACTTTGTAAACAAAGACAACCTCTTTTTAAGGGCTCGGCCCCTCTTTTTCTTTGGGACGTTACGCCGACTGGGAGGCATGTCTCTTTTGCGTCTAGAGACCCGCTAGCCTAGGGAGCCTCTTTGTATTGCATCCAAGGGCACTTCTTATTGTCGTTTGGAGAGAGCCCTTTTTTGCTGTTTGAAGGGGCACCTTTTTTTCTTTGCGATACACTATGTCATACATGGTAGTGCATTTTTTTTTTTCGGCCCGTGTCGACTATTGCTGGCCTACGCTCATCTTGTTTTCTTCATAGGCTAAGGCAATTTTAAAGCTATAACTCAAAATAATAGTTCTGAATTTTAGGACAGAATTGACAATAGTCTATGAAATGAAGATAAAGTCATTCACACACATCAACTCACTGATTATTTCGGAGGCGGGCTGCTTCGAAAGCCAGGCCTTTGTATAGGCCTAATTATAATGTTGTCCAGATAACAATACAGAGATATACTAGACACTATCTCAAATACATGGACCTATTTTTTTTCGAATGCCCCCCCCCCTCCCCCCAATCCTACAGTTTATGTAAAGAGGGGCCCGAATCTTTGCAAGAAGTGAGTTGTTCTTACGAGATAAAAAAAATATCGGTACGATACTCTAGTTAATAGTAATAGGCCTATTATTTATTAGTCTGAAGGAAGGACTCCGTCTTGAGCGACTGACATGTATAAATATGATATATTTGTCAACAACGTACAACCCCGTATGAATACACAATTTCGAAACAAATACATCAGTCGAGTCGAAAATTATCGGTTGCCTATTCTAATTTTCTAATAATAATCTAATCATTTTTCGTTCAATGATAAATTTCATAATCTAGCCTAAAAACAAACAAAAAAGATAATGTAGGCCTTAAAAAAATTTCATCGCTTCCGCAAGGGAGATCAATCAGCAATGAAAATAGATTCAAGATGGCAGGCATCGGAAAGTGCCTTCCTTTTTGGTGTCTGTGGAGTTCAGAAGGTTCCAGGAATGAGTGAGAGTTTAGTTAGAAGGTATGATTACCTTGTTTTATTAAAATGGGGGTTGGATTGTACACTAGATCTGTTGTGATTAAAATGTTTTCAATATCTTTCTTCTTTACATCCTTTTTAAAGCGTGTGGTGGCGGTGAGTTTCCGACACTGAGGCTGAGGCCAAGACAGATCTAGTTTGGAAAGAGCAGTGTAAACTCAGAATCAGTTGGGAATACGTTTCTCCTACTGCTACTTCCTTTTTTTCATTAACATTCATTCTCCTTGTGTGCCTGTCATTTCTGTTATGATCTAACAATGCATTGTTATCCTCATTAACAATTGAAGGCTTAACTGGCCTTGATTGATTGTATGGGCCACCTCTATTCTCACCCAGGCCCCCGGGTGAGAATAGCGTAGGCAAGTCTTTTGACTATTCTCACCCAGTGTACGCTCACCGTATAAATAGCCTAGGCCAACCAGTGTAACGTTCACCCTGAGCCACAGAGTTCTGCTCTTTGATTTAAACAGAATTGTAGAATTCTTTGCCGTGAACAAACGTTCCATTAGCCTACTTAAAATTACTACTTACTTTTACTGTCCTTAAAGCGTGCAATTTTGTCTGTGGGCAGTGGAGAGAGAGAGAAAGAGAGAAAGGAGTAGCGCGAGAACTTCCGGGCAAAACAAAATGGCGACCCGCGTAGTTCGGCTCGATTTGAAAAGTTAAATAGCCGTAGCATGATCTTTCTTGTAGACTACCAAATTAATGTACTTTTTTGTTTTAACGTCATTTTTCAACTTTGTTTTGGTCAATTTGATCATCCACACCGATACACGGTATTCAGAGAGAGACAGAGAGAGAGAGAAAAGGGAGAGGAGTAGATCTTGCGAGAACTTTCGGGCAAAACAAAATGGCGACCCGTGTAGTTCGGCTTAATTAGAAAAGTGAAATAGCCATAGCATCTTTGTAGACAGTCAAATCAGCTTACTTTTTTGTGCTAAAACGTAATTTTTTCTTGGCTTTTATCAATTTGATCATCCACACTGATAGACAGCCGAAATGAGGAAAAACAGGTCTTGTTTCACACTGGCTGAGAATAGCCAACCCTGGCAAGTCTCACCTGGGGTGAGAAGTAGATCGTATTTTTATTCTCTCACCCCGGGTGAGGATAGCCACATCCTTTTATTAAAAGTTTAGATTTTTGCCTACAAATCTAGATCTAGATCTATATCTACATGATGCAAACAAAAAGGTGCTTTTTCGGTAGTTCCCATCCCCCTTATTTGAGCCTGACCTAGATATCTGCATCTAGATCTCTGTAAGTTTGATTTGCGGCAAGCTAAGATATCAAACCTAACAACTGCAAAACATTAAATTGTGGTAAAATTCAGGGGGGCATTTTTGTTAGGTCAGGGGGGGCAAGCTCCCCTGAAACCCCCCTACTCTTGGGGCCAAAACCGGCAAATAACAATACGTGTATTGGGAACTACCGAAAAAGCGCCAACAAAAATATAATATAGGCTATAATACTATAAAAGATATTATATGGTTTTGTTTTGAAGGAAGCATGCCAATTTGTCACAGGCTTCGACTGTGCCCTGCATCAGAGACCTAGAATCTAGTTTACATTGCTCGGTCTCTGCCTGCATGATGGAAGTTATCACTGACACTCTCAAAAAGAGTAACTTAATGATTGATTCATTGTATGAAATGAATTTTATTTTTCAATTGTTTTTAACGAAAGATCGTTCATTGTTGAAATTTTACAGAGTAATTTAAATTTGCTTTGATTTGCATACAAAGGAGGGACTTCTCAACACCACCAATTTGAGATGGAGAATAAGGACTTTTATACCCTGGAAAGCGCACAGGCCCTATAATATAAAGGGCGTGAGCCAGGCTACCACGGAAGCGCGCAGGCCCTATGCTGACCTACTTCGACCGCGAAGTGCGCAGGCCCTAAAAGGCATACGTTGACCTTTTTCGATGGAAAATTTAAGTTTTTCTTCTGAAAAATGACCATTTCGGCTCATAAAACCATATTTTCTTAAATCTGATAGAATGAGCCATTCAAAAATGATAAGCGACCAAACAAATACAAACAAAGCCTAAAACGCGATAAACTTAACAATTAGTACATTAGCACAGCGAAACAAGTGATAATGATAGCATGCAGTGTAGTGGCTCAGCTGCAGGGTTGGTGATTTTTTATATTTTTTAAATAAAAATTTAAAAAATCGATTTTTTGATTTAAATCAAGATTTTTAAAATTTAAATCGGATTAA
>NW_004797295.1:1097175-1132161 GCF_000002075.1 Aplysia californica | reverse complement strand
GGGGAGATGAATTTCAATAATTTTCAATAATTTTTTGGCTAGCTCTATTCGGACTCGAGTCCGCTTAATTTTTTTTTATCTATTCAGACTCGGGTCCGAAAAAAATGTTTTATTTATTGGGACTCTGTTTCTAAGTGAGTTACATAAGTGTAAAGAGGTTAGGGCTACATGATGTATTATATAACTACCGTCTGGGAATTTTACGTAAAACCAGAATTAGAACTAGAATTACCTACTAGGACTGTGTAATTGTGCCAAAAGACTGCACTCTCATTGCCCAATGGCAGTGTCTAAGTAGGCTACATGGTAACCGACAACTCAGGGTCTTTCCATCACCTCTAGCCAACAGATAATTATTTCCACCATCTGTCTTTCCACATGTTTAATTTCATTTTGCTGTGTGTTATAGTTTCTCTGTAATTAATTTAAAATATCTCATCGCACAAAATCGACAGCGGTGGCCTCTCCCCAATTCCTCTTCCCCCAGCAAGCTGAGAGTGCGAGATCGCTGTGCACATTCTCATTGGTCGACATAATTAACTTTGCCCCTGGCAAGGTCAACTCAACTTGGTTGTTCTGTTCATACTAATGATGCCGGGAGGACCAGCTAGATAGATCTAGTAACTGGATATTAAAGCTCACGTCTTGATTGTTATCATTATTTTAAAAAAAATTTCATAAATGATTGAAATATTTAGGAACAACGGTCGCAAGTTGGAACAGACGTCAATGGCGTCATGCTGGACTCAATTCAGAGTCTGAATATAATGTTTGTCTAAATTGGACTCGAATCCGAATAGTCACTTCGTAATTTTTTAGTTCTCTAGAGTTCTAGAATCTAAAAGATTGATCTTTGGAAGATACAAAATTGAAATATAAGGCAAGATGACGGGTGGAAGGGAGGGTGTCAGGGTTTCCTGATGAATTTTGGGAATTCAAGCGGACATGGTTCTTAATAAGTTGTATTGATTGCTGTTGAATTACAGTTGAAATATGTATATTGCCTAAGATGGCAGTCCATTGCCAAGGAGAAGAGCGGTTATCTTAGATAGGTGCACATCTTGGGCAGAACAGATGAAAATGTAGAAAACAAACCTTTCCCTGCTTAGGTCCCTGCCAGAGGCTGTCTCAATCTTGGGACTACCGTAAAGCCCATTAAAAGTTTTCTTTCTTTTGAAAGGAGGCAGAAAGAGGGGTTTCATGGCTGCTGTGATTGTAAAATCAGATGAGGAAGACTGTGTGCAAGGGTAAAACAAACTGAAATGTGTCAGACGAAGAAGACTACTAAATCAATGCAATGCAAAAACAAACAAATATATGATTTGCCACTACTTGGTAATCAAGTGACAGTTCTGTAGCAAGTGCATGTATGACATCCGTTACCTTTTGTGTGTAGCCAAAGGATGGATTAATTGTGGTAGAGACTGTTGGATTTATGAAGGTTCATTTGCTCTCATCAGAAGCTGAAAATTTGTCACCCCCCGGGGCAGTGCCACTGACTGTAGTGTCTTTAGGCCATTCCCAAAAGGGGGGGGGGGGTCATTTCTCGTTCAAGCGTAGAATTGTATATGGGCTGACTCATGTCACGCTAATAACTGTGCCTGATCTACAACGGGGAACTGCTGCTTTTCCTTTCCTGATCCTTACTATTGTTATTTTCCTCTACTTCTTTTGTATGTTTGTCACTCTCTTGTGACCTGCTATTTTGGGGTGCCTTTATAGTCGAAGCAGACCTTGTGCTGTTGAAGCTAGAGAGGTGAGCAGTCTAAGTCTGATTCCCTATAAAGACTTCTCTGTTGACACCCACCCTTTGGCGCTCATGCAGTTGCGAGCGCCGTAAAACCCTCTACTATTAAAATTATTTTTTAAAAAAAGAAGAAAATTTTGTTACCAACTGGTCCACTTAGGTAAACAGTGGGAGGAACCAGTAACCCAGTGCTAGTCAATGAGCAGTTCAGTTATAGGAAGGGCTAACAATCAAGACAGATGAATGGATTTTAAAGGCTTGTTCACAGCATCAGGGGCCGATAAAATTTATGACACTGTGTTGGATGATGAGAGATTAGCGTGGCCAATTCATATTGGACATATTTTTTTAGGGTGTTGGATGACAAAAATATAGCAGCCATGGCTGCATTCAACAGATTGTTGTCTTCAACAGTTCCATTTATAAAAAAAACCCAAGGGGGAAGTGACTGTATGGACAGGTTTGACTCTCTACATATTTTTTTAAAGCTGTGCATAATACAATGCATTTTCTGTCATAATTGCCCAACTTTGCACACCTTAACCTCTCCATCTTTTGATTTTTTATCTTCCACAGAAGTATGCTGAGTTCTTTGTTCAGCTGAACAGAACATGGCACTGAATATGGATAACCTGACTTCTTATAGTTTATGATGACTTAAATATTTGAGACATAAAAGAATAGCAAAAATGTCTAAATACCAGTATAGCAAGTTAGTGATGGAAAAGTATCTGAGGCGTTCATTTTATGATGCTGTTCTTGAGCTTTATGAGACAGCTCAAGGCACTCGCATCATTTCAGTTAGTCTGGAAGGAAATTTGTCTCTGGTGGTGAATAAAGATGAGAATTTCATTATCAAACTGAATGAGGTAGCTCAGAGAGCAGATGATAGGGAAGAGCACCACCAGAAATTCAAAGAGGAGGAAAATAGCTCAGGTGTGAAGTTAGAGGAAGAACTGCCGTACCAGGATCGGTATGTAGTGAAGAAAGAGGAAGAATTTTTTCAAAGCGCCTCCTCCCATCAAAGTTCTTCAAGTCTTGATACTGAAGCAATGATGAATTTTGAGAATGCTACACAGAAAGAGCCTGATAAATTTGCTAGTCAGACCGAGGATATTGGAACTGTAGCCAAGACTGATAATTTTCTAGACATGCAGAAAAACAAGTATATAGAAGGTGTAGATGACAAGGCAGTAGAATATAAAGAAAGCGATTCTTATGACAAGTCCAGTGAAGGAGAAAGTGATTCAGAAGAAGAGGATATTGAGGCTCCCATGATGTACCAAAGTCAGTCTGGAATGTTGGGAGATATGTCTCAGAATGTCACACATGGAAAAGTGGATTCTGAAAACACAGCTAGTGAAGAGATTTGTTTCTTGCCAGTAGGGCAGGTGGATGAGTTTAAGAGGAAGGCTGAGCTGAATGAAATGAATGATCAGGAAGAATCTGACGCGGCTGGGAAAAAGTCACCCCGAAAGAGAAGGAAGACATCCTCTTTGGAAGGAGATGAGGAAGGCATAAAGAATGGAGACAAGGAGAAAAATACTGCATCCGGGACAAGTAGTAGTGATGATGGAAATAACGGTGGACTGCAACTGCTTCCTCATACTGGTGAGTAATAGAGATACAAAAGCAGCCTAGTGATAAAGGGTGTTTTTTAATTTTTTAAATTTTGTACTTTCTGTTTTTAAATACACTCATTGTTGCCTTGTGGGGAAATCGGGCGCTGGTCAAAATAATGAAATCGAAGAAACCAACATTTTCTGCCCAATTGGCAATTTTTACCATTTGTTTTGTTTTTGGCTCAGCATCTTTTTTGTGTCTATTTAAAAACACATTCCTGCTTGAATTTTACTGAAAAATGTTGATCAAAGGCACCAAAAATATAAATTTGCCGTTTCCAAGGACATTACAGTTTAGGTTTGGAAGTCACCAAGCTTGGGTGTCCATTTTCTCACTAATTTTACCTCTGACACTAGGCAACACCCAGTTTTGTAATGACAAATATCTGTGTACAGTAGTCTCTATCTAAACGCACGGTGCTCATGAAGGCTCCTAAGCATGTGTTTACACGGAGCATGAGTTCACATGAACCTTTGCAAAGGGAGGAAGGGACACAGTCATTTCACTGCCTTGATATTCTAGGGCGGTGGAGATCACCTTGGGCCGATAATGTGACGACACGTGACTGTTTTGTGAAGGATTTCCTGACAGGGGTTAAGTATACAAAGGCGTTGAATGGGGGGGGGGGGGGGGGAGAAAGACAGACTCAATGTAATGAATATGCATGATAAAACGTCGGGAACAGATAGCCTTAGAGGAAACTGTTGGTGATAGTCACAGTCATAGAGACGAGGGTCCAGCCATGTGGCTTTCCAAATGACCACCCCGACCGTAAATTCAGTGAGGACATCAGAATCATAGATCTCTGAATTCAGAGAAGCATTTCTTTTGTGATTCATTGAACAAGTACATTATAAGTTCTTCGAGCGCCGCTGATTAGGCTTACTTGGCTAATCTTAACAATCCTATAGAGGCCTGTCTTGTGTTTTACGGCATTCACGCGTGTTGCGCATCAGGCCTAGGTCTAACTAACATTACATGCAGTCACCCAAACATCAGTCAGAAACCTTCTCTCAAAGATGCATTTCCAGCAACCAATAAAAAAATATTTCAGTCTCCCCGCCCCCAACATTTCACCGACCAGCCCTAGACCTATGCGTCTGTGGAAAGTTGGATGTGAAAACGCTGTCCATCACTCTCTTTGTTGGGCGTGAGGGGCACTCTCACCAAACATCCGGTTTCTAGGCTTGTCTTATGCAAGCTGTGCAGGTTGTAGTGAAAACTTCCCCTTGTCAAGCTTAAAACCGGGTGCCCATTACAGCTTGATCGGGCCGGTCCCATCTGTAGTGGGCACCCCATATAACCTGTCAGTGTGTTTTGCGGATTGGAGCGTGCGTTTAGAGGGAGTGACAGTGCGTTTTTACGTCTAAATTATATAGTAAAAAAACCTGTCAGATGACGAAAGTGTGCTCTGAGCGGAGCGTGCTTTTGTATTGCGTGTGTTTAGGCAGAGACTACTGTACTTGTAATCAGGATAGATGGGTATTTTTTTACATCAAAGGCAAGGAAAATTTACAGACTTTAAGATTATACCAATAGCTCCATATATGCCCCAAAATATAACTATTTACTTTCCAGTCATGGACTTCTCTGAATTGATCTTGTATGAAAGTTGTAAAAATGACAAATGCATAAAAAAAATAGTTATACTTTTTTTTAACCAATGGCAGTTCAAACAAAAGAAAAACCGCTTTTGAACATTATTCCTCAAATTGCATTGTTGAAAATTTGGTAAATCAGCTCATGATTTGTCTTGGAAGTTTAAATGTGAAGGTGTTGATTTGATGATGATGTTTGGCTTTAATATCATAATTATACTTTAACAAAATTTTCAGTTCACTGTTTGACTGTTTCTGAACCAAAATAGCTACTCCGGTAAGTTTTAAAAGTTGAGGGGTGCATACATCCATTGTTAGGAATTAGAAAAATATTAATTCATCCTATTTTCTCTCAGCAACTGGTCCCATCATCATAGAGGAGGAAGAGAATGTGTCTGGGACTATGGCAGAGTCACAGGTGGCCCAGCTGGCCATGTTTCAAATGCGAGAACCCAACATGGGCATGTTCCGTCAGCAGGACCTGGAGGAGCTGGCTCGTCAACAGCAGCAGTGGACCATGGTGGCTTACCAACGCAGCATCATGGAGAAGTCTTACCTGCAGCACCAGATGCAGCAGTACCAGCGTGATACTGAGAGACTGCGCTGGGAATATGCTGCGCAACAGCAACGGGAACTGGCACAAACCTCGAGAGAATATTCGTCAGATGAAGCTGAGAAGCTGTACAGACAGGCTGCCCAGTCCCAGAATGCTGCTGCAGAGGCTGCTTTACTAGCTACAACTGCACTGGAACAGGCGAAGAAGAGTGCGAGAGAAGGCGGGGGTGAGGAGCTGGGGACTAGTTCTGAGAAGTTGTCGTCTCAGTATGTTCGTCTTCTTGGAGAGGAACATGGGGCATCTGCTACTCTTGAGGCAGATTATGAGGAAGGTGAGCTTAGGCCTGAGTCGCACACCTGTGTCTTGTGTGGTGGAAAGTTCATGTCCATGGATTTGCTTGTCCGCCACATGGAGAAGCACCGCATCGCCTTTGAGCGTTCCTGTTCTGTGTGCCAGTCAGGCACATTGACAGGTAACATGCTTCTCCTGCATATGGAGGCCTCCCATGGTCCCGAGACCAGCTTCCCACTACCCTCTGCTCCGACTGCTACTGCTAGTTCTACCAGTGCTGCTCCGGCTATCTCTGCTGCTCCCTCCACACCATCGGTCCCAGGGACTATAGCTGATTTTTCGCAGTCCTTTCCAGGAGCTCTTCAAGCTAATTATGCTTCCCATGTTGTGCCTGACGGAGCTTCTGGCATGAAGCTTCCCCAGTTGCCCCAGTCCCCAAAACATGGAGACGACAAAGTGATTATTGAAGCTCATGAAGGTGTCTCTAATTTAGGTGTAAAATCTGAGTCGGAGGAAAGTTATGATTACTCTGGTGCTTCTACATCCAGGGTTGGAGAAGCTGAGGTGGATCCTGAGTCTCTTCAGATGTCGCAAGATAATTTCCTTGGTCTACCATCCCAGTTCTACCCTCTGATTGGCTGTCAAGTTTGTGGGGAGAAGTTTGCTCTGAGTGAGGCCCTTGACCGACATGTTGAAAGTCAACACAAAGATACCATCTGCACATATGCCTGCAAGCCATGTTGCCTCTCGTTTCACTCGCACATGGAGTACAGTAAACACATGACGCGGCACGAGACCTCCTCCACCAACCTCAAGTGCAGCCACTGCCTCAAGTCCTTCAAGTCTGTGAAACAGCTGCGGCTGCACTATGTGGCGGCTCATGCCTGCTGCCACTTCTGCGAGTACTGCCGTGCAGGTTTCCCAGATGCCATGTCGCTGCAGCTTCATGAACAGCTTCACACACTGGACCCAGAGAAGCTGACATTTCGTTGTGACATCTGCAGCAAGGCGTTCTACACACAGTCTCAGTGCAGTGCCCACAAGCGCACTCACAAGGATGAAAAGGCCCATGCCTGTGACTTGTGTGGAAGTGCTTTCTTTAAGCGTGGAGATCTGACAAAACATGTTCGCACTGTTCATTCACCTAGCCGCTTGTTTTCCTGTAAGTTTTGTGGTAAGAAAGGCACTCGTATGGATAATATGAGAAGTCATGTAAGATCACATCATAAAAATATGACACGTGACCAGATCATTAATATGATCGAAGTAATTGAATAACTGCCTATTTTTCTGTTTGAGATAAACATCAGTTTGGTGTTGGTATAAGTAATGATGGAGAGGACAGTTCATGAATGTAGATCTTCTACCATTGAAAGTTGCTTGTAAGGGATAACATGTAAAAAGGGCACTAGTTCATTTAGATTGTGGGATTCCCTTGTGGTCACTGTTGTCATCACAGTACTCTTAATCTTTGTCGTTTCAAATCTTAGATTTTATTTTGAATGTCTTGAAGACTGAATTTTCACTACAATGTTTCTGGTTTATTTAGAGTCTGGACTAGTTCCCAAATTGAAAATTGTCACCTTCAAAGCTGTTTGGAGTGAAATAAGTATTTAGATTGCCACAAAGATCAATTTGATCAATAGTTATATAGTTCCCACCTTCTCTTTATCATTTCACTGTACACAAATATAATGAAATGTAAAAATGTCAGGTTGGACTTTGGATGTTGCTATTTTCTACTTTCATGTTTGATGATGTCTTTCAAATTTTGCTGAGTATCCTAGATTGTATGTCATATTCTGTATCTCACAGATTTTTTTTCCCATCCCTTATTGCTGTAGACTCTTGCCATCAGCGAGTGTAGAACAGTTTTTGATTTTAATGATAATACATAGTGTGCTTTTGTATTTATCATAACTAAACTTTTTGGCAGACTGAAGCCATTATTCATTTGATAATGCTTGAAATTGTCAGTGTATTATATTAGTCGTATGATAGTAACAACAAAAATTTGTTTTTACTAATTAAGACACGATAACATTGCTTTCTCAGCATTACAATGCAGGTGGAGTTAATATTTATGCTCCTTTTGATCATAGTATAAGTCAGCTTTTTTTCTGTCTGATGTGATAAGTGATGGTGCAGTATTTTTCCTCCCATAACTAAGCCCAATCATATTTTTGCATTTCAGCATTTCATATAAGAAAGAGCATAGTGAATTGTAAATACTTGTGACTCCTGAAAATCAAATGATGTTTAGCCACAGTGTTGCTCTGTGATCGATACCTGTAGTTTTTTTTTTCTCCACTGTCTGTGATTGTGATTGGAGGAGGCCTCCGGGTGCTTTGGTTTGATTGATAAAGTTTTGAGCATTGATTGCTTCCATCCTTTGGCTTGTGGTATCCGTGACAATTTAACAGCACATTTATTTACAAGTCCAGTGCTGCACTTGAGGAGGTTGCAATAATGTTGGTGCAATGTATGTGTCCTTCTTTTCATTTGTGGAATGAGCCATGATCAAATTGTAAGTCATTGACATCCTGTTTGTAAATTTTGAGTGATAACAAACTTAAGATAAAACTCCTATATATGTTGATGTTTCTTCTGTGACATGTTTCAGAGGTGGCTGATAAAGTCACATGGTTATTGTTTACACCTATTTAGTTCACATGTTCTCTTTAGCCTTTCTTTTATTTTGAATTCATGTGATTTGTATTCTGATTAGTAGCTTGACAAAAAATTCATCTGATGTGCCACAAAAAGAAAACAAAATTTTGTTTTAAGAAGTGTTTTTACCACCTGAAAGGCTTTCGGTTCAATGGTCTCTCTGGATTTGGGTAGGTAAAGTAGTGTCTGTAAAGGAGTGGGTTGAAAAGATGCTTCTGTTATTTGTTTTTGTGATTGATGACTTGATTATTTCGAACACTTTTGGACAAATCAAGACCTCCAACTTCTTTATAGAAACTTGTTTGAAACAAATGGTAAAGGTACCTTATTTGAGGGAAAGTTGCTTTAAAATGCGGGTGGGCAATGTTTTTAAAAAAAATGAGACTGCATTTCTGGTTTTTATTTTCTCTTTAAAACAAGGGCATTTTTTAAAAATAATCGTTTCATAGCTTGAGCTTGAGTTCTAAAAAAAAGCTATGATACAGCTATGAGAGCGAAATTTGTATGTGGTGCCAGTGGTTGCATTCAGGAATGAGCATGATAACTTTGCATCATTGGAAAATGTTTTTACTTTTATGTGTAGCATAGGTAAAGTCTCTTCCCTTTGCGTGTGCAGAGTTTTTTAAATTTGAAAATTAAGAATGGGTATGATTAAGTAAATGCAAATAAATCATGTATATAATCTAG
Organism: Aplysia californica; assembly: GCF_000002075.1. NCBI lineage: Eukaryota > Metazoa > Mollusca > Gastropoda > Aplysiida > Aplysiidae > Aplysia > Aplysia californica. Next base: position 1,122,989 of record NW_004797295.1, on the reverse strand, counting down.
AGATGGAAAAGGACGACATTATATAATTAGAATGCACTTTTATCATTTAAGCATCAATGTCTCTCAAATCACTAGTATTCCATTGACTGCGAGGGAAATGTTAACGTTTGTCTTCATTTTGAAAAGTAAGCCAAGCCTGCAGAGCTGGCTTTCAATTTGATAGTTTGCAATTGTCTGACTGATTCAAAATAAGCTTTGCCCATTGATCAACATTTTTATTGATCCACATGTGTAAAGCTTATGAACTTCCCAGAAACATCTTTGCGTGTCCCTTTATGATAATTATGTACACAGGTTTTGACTTATTTTTCACAACCCCATTGATGATACACTTCAGCTTTTGTAGAGGTGATACAGCAGTAGCTTTTGTCAATTAGACTTTGGTGAGAAGGATTTTTATGTCGAATCATGTTTAAGAAATTGTGCAAAAAGTCTCTGTATTTGGCAGTAAATGTAGCTTTTGTCAAATTTGTGTGCAGTGCAGAGACCATCAGGTTCAAATCACTTTACTTTGCAAGATCATCTTGAAAATACAGTGGTGTCAACAGCGACCAAGATGGTAACCACCACCTAACAGCAACCTAAATTTGTATAATGGAATTTTCCTAAAAATAATTCCTTTTAAGAGCAACCTTGGCTGCTATAAATTGCCTGACAATTTTTTTTTTATACACCTCAAAAAAACAGTATGAACTCTGAGACTGATCTATAATTTCTGTACATGTGCATCTCTCTTCTCTTGTATATTTACTCACACTCACACTACCTGCTCGGGCCAAATATACACTACTGTCAGCACAGGAGCTTAGTTCACACCTTCTCACCAAGGGTCACCTTCCTTCAGAACAAGAGTATCCTGGCCTAGGAGGTGGGAGGAATCTCGGCCTCTGTGTGTAACATTACTTTGCATGAAAAACTCCCCACTGATCACAGGCAAAAATTAAACTTTTTTACATAAAGGAGGTCCTAATGTGTGTTCACAAACTTCTCTTTCAAGCAGGTTGCCCCCCCCCCACATCCGGGCTAGAAAAACTTGTGGGTTTGGGTATGTCGGAAGAAGGTGGATCCCCCCCTCCCATCTCTTTGAAAATTCAGTTTGCAGCAATCAAGGCTTGATTCCAAAGGGACGTTGCTGTTAGGTGGACACCCCTGTATTGGTTTGTAATTGTACTTATGTTATACATAATGACATAAAATGAGACAATGTTTTGGATTCTTATTGAACATTTTACCATCATCACAACTGTACTGTTGATTCGCTTCACCATATATATGTTTTTACTTTTTTACAACGGAGTTTTTCATTGAAGACAGGTCAGACATAGAAGGGGAGGAAAAGTATTTCCTTTCAGATTGATGATCATGGATTATAAGTAAAAGGCAGATAGTTGAGATGGTCTGGTACCAACATTACATTGTGTACCTGATGTTGTGAATTCCCAACACCATTCAACTTTTATTCTGGAATTGTAGTCTTTTACCTATTAGGTTATTGAGAGATGTTTTTTATTAAATGGTAGGAGTTATAGTGGCAATGGTTTATTTATAAAATTCGTTTGATCCCATAAAAGTATTAAAAGGAAGTGGTCTTTACTTTCTGTTTGGAATGCATGAAAAACATTTTTTTGTAGAAAAGTGTGAGACAGTCCATGTGAAATAAGACATGTTTAATCTACATTTTGTGAAGGCCATACTTATTATCATGTGTTAGTGATGTTGTTCTCACTCAGTTATTTGTGAAATTGATGAGCTTTCCGAAAACAGGTGAAAAATTCTGTGAATTTACGTTATATTAAACATATTGAAAGCAGTAAATTTGACCTGTGTGATTTTTTAAAAGGAAATTAGGGAAAGACACAATATGCAGACTTTTAGGTATATTACTCAGTACAGATGGTGTGGTGTTATTTTCTGCTAGGAATGCTCTATTTTTATTGAAAATATGTTTCAGTCGCTGATTTTGTGGATGGTATTGGTTATTAATAGTTATTTATTTATTGTCTTGCTTTGTGTACCGCTTTGTTGCATGATGAGTTTGATAAAAAATAAGATTGAAAAATCTGTGCACTATGTGCAAATAGAGGCGCTCAGAAGTATTGTTTTATTTTGTACCACATTGGAGAGCTTATTGTGATGGATACTTCGTTAAAACGAAAAGTGGAATTAATACTTAAGTTTTGTTGTGAAATTCTTGATAATGTTTTTGTTTGCTGAATTATGAATTTGCATATTTGAAAAAAAAAAGAATCAATATCAACTGCTCACTGGAACACATCCTCAAAATGAAGGTTTTTGGTCTTGCTAATATTGTTGAAATGTAAGAGACATGATTTCAGATGGGAAGAGGTTACATATGTCTGGACTTTGACTTATGAGCCAATCAGGAGGTGTGGGACCAATCACTTTTTTCTGAGATGGATCTGGATGAAATGTTTCTTGGAACGTGTTCATGTAAAGTTGACATCTTTATTGTTTTGTTGCATTTAGTAGTTGATACGTAGTGGAAATTTATACATTGATTTGTGTGTCGGTTTTGCACGGTGCATTTTGTGTACATATATGTGACTATTCTTTTGCATTAATTGGCCTTTTTTGTGTTATATTTATATTCTGGTGTGATGCAGGATGGTATAGTTAAGCGTTTCTGTGATAGAAAGGCACAAAGATGAGCTTTCAGCGGGCGTGATTCAGTTTAGACAGCAGGTGATGGTGCGGTTCTCCAAGAATTCTAGTGCCTTTGTGTGTATACTACTGCCCGGCTACCACAGACTGCTTTCATCTCTATATAAAAGTATAAATAAGGAAAATGTTGTTTCTGAATGAAACAGGTGCTTCCCAGAGTCCAAGTTTTGTGTCTCTCACACAGTTCTTTCTTCCTCTCTTTCCCTCTCTCTCCTTCCTTTCTTCTTTCTCTCTCTCCTTCCTTCCTTCTTTCTCTCTCTCTCTCTCTCTCTCTCTCTGTCTTTCACTTTCTCTCCTCCCCACCTCTCTCTGTCTCTTTCTGTCAGTCCCACTTTTCCCGGACTTTGTCTCTGCATCCCTCTCTCTCTTTCTTGCTCTGTCTGTCTGTCCCATTTCTCCTAGACATTGTGCTTGTATGTCTTCGGGGGCAAAGAAGAGTTTTCTTGTGATAAGGAATGATTGTTACCCTGCTGAAGCAGCACTGAAAGTTATCAAGCTTCCACCTCTGTCGACAAAGTAGTATGGCTTATTACCTACCTTAGTTTTGTAGTACTCAAAAAGTGCAGACTTGACATAGTTTAAGTCAGGTTAATCTTGCTGCTTAAAATTAAAAGTTGAAAGGGTATGACTTTTCTTTCATACTTCTGTGCTCCGCCATCCAGCCTGAAATGTCAAAAGTAATGAAACATTTAGGAGAGAATACCAAGTAGAATTTGGAAACTTGTTTTAATAAGAAATGCAGAACAGCTGACAAATTTCCATGTTTTTGAGAATCATCCTAGCTTCACCTTTGCCATTGATGAAGCCAGCAGTGTATGTCAGTTGTCTGTTTCTTTGACTAAAGCATCATGTTTCGTAATGTATACTTATAAACCAGGAAAGGTACGAGCTGTGAGCTTTTGATCTGAAAAGTTAATTGTTGGTGAAGGGTACATACACATTATTGCCATACACTATGACGAGTTATGATATAAAGTACTGTTGGAACTTCTTTACGTCTTTGTAGTTTTTGGCTCTTGTCTTGTTTCTCAGCCCTTTGTAGCCATTGTTGTGATGAGGTGCTTCACTTTTTTTCTGCTCCACAACGCACAATGATATTTCTATGTTTAGGTTTTATGTGGAATTCAATTTATCGTAATAAGCTGTATTTTAAAAAAGTCAAAAGGATATGTGAGGTAGTGTGGTGAAATCACGCGCTCGTCAAAATAGGGAAACGAAGTAAACAGCTTTTTTCGCTGAACACGTTTAATGTCCATTTAAAAACATATTTCTTCATGAATTTTACTGGAAAACGTTGATAAAAGGCACAAAAATTGTGAATTTTAGTTTTCCAAGGACTCTTAAGCTATGGAATTCACCATACTTTTGCGACCATTTTCACATCTACACCAAGCGACACCCACCTCCTTCAATTGCAAATATCTTGACTTTTATTCAAGATAGATGGGTATTTTTTACATTGAAAGCAAAACTAATTAACAAGTTTTAAGATGATACCAGTAACTTCACATTCCCTAAAATTGACGAGCGCCTGATTCCACTACGTCGTAACACATTGTAAAACAGGCTTTTTCTCCTTCGCAGAAGGCTCACACAACTTTTCAGTCTCTTCATTGGCTGGCCTCACCATTCTTTGGTATCAATTTGGGATAACTACATGGCTGCACTAGCAGACCAGTCAATTCTGTGTGCCAACTACCATGTTCCCTTTTACAACTACTGTATTTGAACATTATGGCACTTTGTCATTGTTTTAACATCATTATGGCTGATATGTATATATATTTATGGGTGTCAAATGACTGTAGAAAGTTTTTAACAGGACAGAACTTAAGAACTCAGATATTAGTCACTCGTTCAGGAACTCATATATTTGTAGCTCGTTCTTTTGTCTTCCTTGTCATCCCGTTGTTTTGTACAGCTTTGATGTCAAAAGAAGTTTTTGAACTCATAAAGACTACATGGAAGGATGTTGTGACTCATAATAAAACTATGACATTATGTTGTGACTCAGCTGACAGCAATATTGCGCCATGTACACCTTACAATGTCAGATTTGTGCTTTATGATAACATCTGAGAGATGCGTAGAGCTGTATGAGATTGAAATGCTTGCACAAGAGACCTTTTTTTCAGCCAAGAGATTCAAAGGGTACTCTTCTTGTTGTTGAAGTCTTGTAATTCCTTTCAGTAGTCTTGAGTTGGGTTTTTTTTTTCCTTTTTGAATACAGGGATATGTTCTTTATTTTAAGCTGCAAAAATTATACAGGATAATGTATGAATTGAAAACTTTAAACCTCTTACTCTGAAGGTAAGGGAACTCCTTGTCACTTGACCATTGTGATTGTGTTTCAGTGGTCAAATGTCTAGGTATCGGCTTATCTTATAGTGTGTGGGATATTGTTGTGAAAAGTGAACTGTGAAATTCATCTCTCAGGTTTGTGACGGAACCAATTGTTGGTCTGTATCTGTTGAAAACATTCTAATTGTATAACAAAATCTATCTTAAGTAAATAAATTAATTGAGCCTAGGTCTATTTTGTACTTTGATCATGTTTCATTGGACAGTTTTATGGTTTCTGAATTTTTTTGGAAACCACCAATACAGTATCCAATGGTGACATGGCCAATGTTTATGTTAGATCTTAATCTCTTTTTTGCTTATCCTTTGGTAATAAATGATAAGAATGAAAAAAAAAATCTGTGATAAATATGACTTCGCTGTGACTCAGAAATATGCTGCTGGGAGCAGTCATGTGATCTGTTGGGTTTTACCCTTGAGCGCTTTCATGGCTGAAGCATTCAGTCTTTCAGTGTTCTTTTTAATCTGAGGTGCATTTCCCTCTGTCCTAATCCCTAATCTTTTTATCTGTCTCTTTCTCTCTCTCTCTCCCCCCTCCCCCCCTCTCTCTCTTTCTCTCTCTCTCTCAACAGTGGCCACATATTATCCTCGTTTCTGTACATATGAAAAGTAACTCATAAGGTGAAGTGTTTTTGAATGATATGTACAAATAAGGTTGATGTGCTGGCTAGGGGTTCTTTGTTTTGTTGGCAAAGAACAGTGCTGGTCTAGTTCCTAGGTTCATCAGTCAGCTTCAGACATTCGATAGTACCCGATGATGCTAGAGGTGAGCTCATACCTAGCATGATACGTATGAGGGAGGAGAGAGTTTTGATGATATGAATGAATCTCCTGATTTTCCTGTACATACATACATGTGGTCTTTTCAGAATGTTTGTAAAGAAAGAGATATCACTGGTAACTGAAAGCATCTAAGTCTAAGGATACCAGTGTTTATGTCATTCTTAGGTGTACATTTTTGTTTCAGGATTTGACTAGGATGAATTGAAAAGTGAAATCCCAGGTCAGGTGTAAGTAAACTCTCTTTCAGATTTTTTGGGGGTTTTTTGTGTGTCTACTGTATAGTATTGTTCTCAAATTTGGAATAAGTTTTCAGAACATATTGTTGGCTGTCTTAGACAATCTTTTGTTATGGAGTTAAAATATGGTTGTGCTGAAGGCCCTGTGCAATCGTATAGGTAGGTAAAATGAAGTGCATCATCATCTAAAACTCTGTTTTCGGGGATAACTGGTTAAAGTTTTGTTCTTTTATTTTATGTAAAGGGGTCTGTTTTGTTATTCCTCCTCCTGGCATGTGCAGTCAACTTTATGAGCATATCTTTTTAACTGTCCCTAGTGCCATCATACTTTTGTGTTGGCCACTTTGCATCTATAACTTTGGTACGGCATATTTGACAATGAAATGATTTACTGTTGAGTTAAGACAAGGAATTTTCGAGATCATGATCTCGTACCTAAACAACGTGATGTTCAGTGGGTTGATGTGCACATACTTTCCCATTGAAGCCAGGAAGCTTGGAGATCATGGTCTCATGCGTAGCGAAAAAATGCAATGCTGTTCAGTGGAGTGAATATTCATGAGAACGACTGTTCTGTTCTTGGACAGAATAACAGCATAAGATGTATGTCCTTGGAAGTTTTGGAAGTCTGTTCTTGGGGTGGAATCTCTTGAGCATAATTAAGCACATTATAGCTTCATATTGTGATGAAGACAGGTTGTCACACACTTGTGATACGTATAGTTCCCCTTGGATTGTCCTCAGAAATTCTACTGTTGTCTCATGGCTTTCTATGAAGTATGTCTTTCAGGCCACGTACTAATCCCATGCCTCGTTTTTGGACATGATCAGTTGCATAGTATGAAATGATTTAGTCCAAGTGTTGTGAGACCCATGAGTGTGTGATGCATTGTTACTAAACTGCTAAAGTTGCCCATTCTCTTTGCTGCTCGTCAATTTTTCCTTTGCTGGCTAAACAGTTTTAATACTTCTCATACCTCTAATCCAAACGTTTGTTGTAACTCGTCTTTTTTGCCCACAACACGTCTTTCCATCGGACATCAGCCCCTTCGAAATGTCAAAATTTTACTTATATGTGTTTGACCTTCTGTGTATATGCTTGGTCTTCTACTATTAGTATCTTTCTGCTCTGTAAGCTTTAGATTTGACTGCTTCTGCCCGTGTAGTAGAGTTATCTCAAGTCCGTTCAGAATTTTTCGAGACCTCAGTGTAGAGCTTGTCACTAACTGCTGGCCTAGGTGAAAAAAGCTCTACTGACACTGACAGCACGTTTTAAATGATTTGAAGAAAGGGCCTTTTGACCCCGGGCCCATATACAAAGTAAATTTTACTAGCAATATAGTTCATATCTGCTCGATCTGGTCATGGACTTTTTCACTGATACCTGTCCAGTGCTGTGTTTCAGTATTGTTTTTTTGCAAATGTTTTGATTTTTTATATATGAACTAAATGATGTCTTTCAGCCCGTGAAACAGCGCTTCAGAACAATTGTTCTGTGCTTTGCCTTTGATCATTGGAAATTGTCATGATTATTATCATCATCATTATTATAATTATAACATTGTCTTGTATGTAAACACAGCAATATTTTCCTGTTTCCAAAATTCTCCAGCCCCTGTGGACTTTTAAGCTAGTCTTCCCATCTGTTAAAGTCTGTTAAAAAAACCCAATACAAAACTTGCTGTCGGATTAGTGATGGTCAATGTTATGTCTATTTGGTATACGCAAAGCTTGCATTTATAAAAGAGCCCGCATATACATGCATATTACCAAAGAACTCATGTTTGGCTAGTGGAAGAAAAATGCTTTTTATATGAAACTTGTGATTTTTTAAAGGGTGGGATTGGTTGTTAAAAATATAAAAAAGAGCTTTGATAAATCTTACATAACAGATATTTTTCCTACTTTTTATATTTAGTTGATTTTGAAAGTTTTGGTCCCTTTTTTGCACACATTATTTTCTTTTTAAAGTTTTGAAACTAGTAAAAGTAAAGTGTTTTGTATTACTGATTTGGAAGTTTGTGACAGCTCCAAATTATTGATACTTCAAAATGTCATATGGAACATCATGATCAGGTTTTTTTTAACATTCTATGGATATGTTTTGACATCCAGTCAGCTCTTAATAATTGCTGTATGTTTGGTCTAAACAAAATGTTGGCATTGTCATTTTAAAATAGGTGTATACTTGCTTTCTAGCTGTCACGTATTGTACTACTGTAGATGTTATAACAGCGCGCATTTTTCTTCTTCCTGTGCTGCATGAAATAAAGAAATCAAAGATACTGACGTAGTTGGCTTTGTTTCCTGTTCTTTATGTATGAATGCCAGACACTCCCATTTTCCTCTCAGGGTTTCTGTCACCCTAATCTATTCTGTGAACTCTTCTGTGCCGACTCACTGTAAACTACAACTCCATAAGGACATTTTTAGGATATTTTGTTAAGATCAAATAGTTGGCATTGTCTGTCTCTAAAAGTGAGTCAAGATTTAAGCCCTGTTGAGCACTATAAGTCATTATGGCCATTTTAGAGGCATAGGAACTCTGCACGAGATTTGAGAGGATTAATTCATAGGTCCAAATATAAGAGTATATAAGGATTTATTTCACCGGAAGTGCAACGCTAAAACAACTCCATGTATGGTATAAAACTTTTTCCATGGTGATTTAACAAAAAAATCAAAAATGAAACTACAATCAAGGAGTAACTGACACCGAAAGCATAAATAATAATTTTTTATTTGTTGAAAAAGTAGTTTTCAGCAGTACAAGTACAGTACTCTAAAGACAGAATAAGTTATAATTGTGAGCTTGTACAGATTTCCGGTAAATACAGTTTTGTAATTATTACAAACCTTCATAACTCATAGCAATGTGAATTTGGTAGACATTCTGGTTTCAATTACACAGGTACCAGCTACAATACTACTTGCATGCACTATAAATGACTTCTTACATCATCAAAAATTCAGAAATAGTGCTTTTGACAGTAAAAAAAAATATAGTGCAATTATTCTGTTTTGAGACTTATTCTGGCAATACGTTTTGTTATAACAATACAGATGTTAACCAAGTGTCATCGCAACCTTACTGTGACAAGAATATATATCACAGAGTTCAGCTCAACATATATGCATATAATATATATTGTATACATTCTTTTTCGGTTAGTGCGCTGGTCTCCAAAGCGGAAAGTACGGGTTCGAGCATGGGTTCGGACACAGATTTTTTTCCGCCCCCTCCTGCCCACCCAGCAGTAATGGGTACCTGACTTTGAGTTGGGGAAGTAGAGGTGGCATGGAAAGGAAATGGCCACTCTACCACAATATGCCGAAGGCCCAGGAAGTCGTCTCACTAGCAAGGCAATCCCCAATGTATGGATCGGATGCAGGAACAACTATTTTACATTCTTTTAGCAAAACAAATATTTCATCTGCACTGCTTTTAAAGAATAATACATGAGCAAGTAACAAATCACTTTTATTTTTTCTTCTGGATTTCAGAAACGCAAAGAGTATTCTTTAGGTTTCTCAATACGCATGGAAAAATATAATAAGTAGTCAAAGACAGTTACAATTTTGCATGAGTTGAGAATTTATAAAGACTTCAAATACAGTTATAAAATGCAGCATATAATTTCTATAGAATGACTGAGAAGCAGAAATAAATTCTATTCAAATGTAGTAATTTCTGCTTTAAAAATTCATTTTTCACAGTTGCATTATGATTCCTACTCAGCTTAGCGCATACTTCTTGTAGTCAAATTGAAACTAGGTACCATTATTTAAAAACCTGTCCTGAATGTTACATTCGTTAAATTTTAGTTGTGTCTTTAGGCCATTCCCAAAGGGGGTACATTTCTCGTTCATGCACTGTAGAACTGTAAATGGGCTGATTCATCATGTCACGCTCATATTCATAATAGTACAACAGGGAACTGCTGCTTTTTCTCTCCTAATCCTTACTATTGTCATTTTCCTCTACTTCTTTTGTATGTTTGTCACACTCTTGCGACCTGCTATTTCCGGGGTGCCTTGATAGTCGAAGCAGACTTTGTGCTGTTGAAGCTAGAGAGGTGAGCAGAGTAAGTCTGATTCCCTGTAAAGACTTCTCTGTTGACATCCACCCCTTGGCGCTCATATGACCTTATGCAGTTGCGAACGCCGTAAAACCCTCTACTAAAACTAAAACGTTAAATTTTACAGAGGCTCTTGAAAAACTATTTTTGCTGTAACCAGTAGACTTAAATTTACTCCCACCTCTCCTAGTTATTTTGGACTGTCAATCCTCTAGCTCTGGCACTGGGTGAGGTATGCATGTCCATGTAAAATAAATAATACTGAAAGAGCAGATTATTACATATACATGGGTATAACTTTCACTTTCAATGAACTTAGGCCACCTTCATGTAAATGCAGCAAACTGCTGGTGTTCAAGAGTTTAATATCCATGAGGTACCAGGAGAACTACAGAGTATAGATAAATATATTTTACAGCTTTGGTGTACTCACTCTAAACTGGTCCAGTACATACAACATCAAAGCAAGAGGAAGGTAATAAATCTTACTTTCAAAGTAATAAATTTTAGCAATTAGAGACAATAAAACAGTAGGCGTAACTAAATGTGTGTATGCCTGAGTAAAAGACCCATCCTGGGAAGCAAGGTCAAACTTGACGCTGACCTGATACCATGCTTGGCCTACCCTTGATAAGCATAGCCGCAAGTAGTGCTGCTGGAATGTAAACAGCTCTATTAAAACATACAACAATTTTTGGTGTAAACTAGAAGGCGCTCAGAATGTTCAAATACAGCTTGCTAGGGATTTTGTAGAAATAAAACCTACCAGACTGTGTCAAAAAAGGTCACTCAAAAATAGGTCCATTTGAGCCATTTTTTAATCTCCAGATTTTCTTTCTAGACCCTCCTTAAATAACCACATTTTTATACTAATTACAAATAAAACTGAGCTAAATTCTTTGAGAACATGATTTAGGAATAGTTACTCTTTGATTCTCTGCTAGAAAGAACTACATTTCTGACCTGTGGTCATTTTTACACCTTTGTAGACCTCTAGCCCGAAACTTGACTTTTCCCGTTTCTCAGGCATCCACACAAATAATGAGAGAAAAAAAAGGGGCTCACACAAAATTGTCCTTCCTTAGTGGTTTACATTTATCTTACTGCTTGAAAAGGAACTGCTTTATGGGTGTGCAATGGGGGAAACCCTTCCCCAAGTCTCTATTTACATTGATAATTTATGATATTATTTCAGGCCTATGATATTTGTGCGTTCCAAAAATCAACCAAACATTGGTTGAAATCACTATACATTTGATTTTACAGGCAATCCACATAACTTGATAGAGCAACATGGTGTACTTTTAAAACTCTTAGAAACTTCACCTCTTGAGCCTACTAACACTTTTACAGTTACAGACCCCTGCTCCTGGGTTCCTGAACCTAAAACAGTAGCATCTTCCTCTCTCATTATAAACCCATTTGCAAAAACATTTTAAATGGCAAAGGCAGCAGCAAAATGGGAAGGCAACATCACTTTGAAACCTATCCAAAAATCTTCATAAAAAATTCTTAGACCAGCCTGTTAGTATTACTAGTCTAAACCATAGACATTCCCAGCCGCATACACACTCTTTAACACTTGGCTTGCTATGCCTACCTGCCCTATGCCTCTATGAATATCAGGTTTGGACCTGCAACTTTTCGTACTGCTACTTTTTTAAACCACTGAACTTGCTTTCCCAGTCACTGACGCCATATTTAAGGAAACTAGCCTCATCATCATCTCAATTACATAGCTGATCCATCACTTGATCAGTTGTCAAAAAAAAGTGTTGGTTTTTGTCTGATTCTCCAGAGGATCATGGTTCAGAAACAGTCAGTCAGTTTCATGTTGAAAATTCTCACTCAAACAGTGACCAAACTACGTTAATAGAGGCTGCTGTCTATAGAATGACGTTTATACCACGTGCTATCAAAGTCTGAAGCTCAATTCTGTGACCTCAATAACAAAAACTCCCTGAGGGGCACACTTAGTACCCAGTTAAGCAAGGTGCCTAAATGTATACACTGCACTTGGGGCCTTGGGGTTAAGCATCATTTCAAGATTAGGATCACAGTGAATCTCCTGGGACAAAAATGAAAATCTGACTGAGGGAATACTATGTTTTTATCTGCATGACTAATGAGTGCCTTTAAAGGCCAAGAAATTAGACTGTGAAATCAACCCAGCTATCCTTACTACTCACCCAGTCATTGTTAAGAGCTATTCACGCAATACTAAGCACACAGGTTTACACAGACCAAAACAATCTCCAAACAGCAAATTCAATGTTGTCTCCACTTTTCTACTATGAGGAAAGTTAATGACAATTTTACTTCTATAAAGAGTCAATAGTCTAAATTACATCTTTCAACCAACAAAGATTATTAAGCCTTTAAAGAGTCTACATTGAAATTTAGTACAGAGAACAGAAATAAGAAATCTTTTGCTGAAACTGTACAAGTAAGTCATGAAGTCTTATAAACCACAGCCGGACACAGGTATACATTCAAAACAGTTACTCTAACATTCTTGTTTACAGACATCTCGTCTCGCTGTCTCCCCTTGCCCTGAGAGCAGCTGTGTGTCATGAGCTCTGGTCCGAGTGAGCGCCCTGTCCATCGCCTTGCTCCTCACTGTTTGTCTTCACTAGTTTCTTCAGTCGATTCAAGTGCACCAATGCCCTTGATGAACAATAAAAAGAAGACCGTTGATTCATTTATTTTGAAAACGTCTGAAATTTAGTTTAACAAGAAAGAACCCCCCCCCCTCCCCCCAATCCCTCCCTATCTCAAACATGCATAATGACATACTCTCAGTTGAAGTCAGCACACATGACAGCCACTAACAGTAAACAGGGCTACTATAATAACCATCTCCCTATAAGACTATAAACCATTATTTTTACGACACCTCCCCCCCATGAGACTGTTGAGCCACAACCTGTATGAGACAGGACAAAAAGACTTTACCAGTGCTCCTACACACCATTATCAGAGCTACCATTCTCCATCTCAAAACAGATACTGATAACATACTCTACGGGACAATATAGCAGCAATTTTTAAAAAACCTCTTCAGTTCAAGGTGAAAGTCCGCCCTTGGCCACCCAGTTTTAACAGTACCAAAAAAGAAAAACGACACTGATACAAAAGAAAATTGAAAACATGAAATAAACAACCATATATTTTATAAAAACATGACAAAGTTCTACACACTGGTATCTAAGATTTGCTGAAAATAGACTTTTAAGTTGAGGAGTCCAGGGTAACGACCTTGACACTACATATTTTCATCCCAAATGAAACAGCATTTGATACAAATGATTTTGAATATTTTTGACAGATCAGATTTACCTCCAATTGCCAACAACTCGGCAATAAAAGTATAAGAATCCCCAGCTACTATTATCTCATTCTAGAACAAAGCAAAGATACACTTGGTCAAGCCATTTCTAGAAAACTACTCACAGTTAAGCTAAACAATTTCTCTTGAATTTCTTTCCCTTAAAAAAATTGTATCTTGATCTTGTGTTGTTTACAGCTAGTCAGCATGATAAATGGCCACTCACCAACAGGAATTTATTTAAGACAAAAGTGATTGTGACAAGATAACAGAGTAGAGCCAAGCACCTTCTGACCAACCATACCGTATTTTGTGTGTTCATTAGTTTTTGTCACAAAGGGCACTGCTGTGCTACCATAGAGAGCAGATGTGAATGGAACACTCACTTTTCTAAAGAATGTCCCCCTGGCTCCATTTTGAAGTCATATCCCTGCAGAGCTGGAATCATGGCCATGCCGGCCGATGACTGACTCTCCTGGCTCTGATCCAGGGCCACCTTGTCCTGCTGGGAGAGAAGGAAAGAAGATCCAGCCATGGTCTTCAAAATCTTTGGTATAAATGAAACTGATACCCTCAAAACTGGGGTTATTTCATAAAAGCAAGCACAGCTCACAATGGGCTTTCATTACAACAGCCAACCCTAAAGAAAACACACACAAAAATATAATTGACAAGAACATAAGCAACAGTATCCTGATATTAACAAAAAGCCTGAAAGTATGAAATATTTTGCCATTATTTTCTTTTTCCATAAAGCAGACCTGAAGGAAGAAAGGTGAATATATGTTGTCATCAGATTATAATTATGACTTTTCGAGAAAAGTGGAATCTGAGGGGAATAGGGATTACAAAAGGTTGGATCTCAAATGAAGCACCTGTGGAAATATACAACAGTTCCCATGTAGGCTGCTGAAAATGACTTTCATCTGCAAACTTTTTTTAAAAAATTGAAGAAAGGGGTTCTGGTTGCTGTCTTAGTAAACAATATATATACTCCGTCACTATTCAAAAATCTGTTGATCTAAAGAGACACTGAGAGCTAATGATCTAATCTTGGTGTCTATGAGTAAAAAATGAAGGGAAAAATTAGTGTTGGCCTTGAAATCTTTATACATTATTAGTATCAGAACAAATATTGATAAAGCCACAGGCAAAGATTGGATGAATATATTTTCTTCCCTACATTTTGATAAAATTGGGACAGTCTCAATAACCCAACAGAAATTACTGGGAGGCAAATGTATGCTATATAAACAAAAAGTACACTACAAAAACACTCTATCAATAAACCAAGAGGAATTTATGCCTCTTTCCAGTTTGTCCTGGCTTTGCAGGATAACACAACTGATCAAAGAAGAGATTTAAGAGTAAATGTTCCAGGCATAAAGAAATATACATGTACCCACCACAGTTGTCCCTTCCTGATTGGAAGTCTCCTCAGCTTGCAGCTTGAAGAGCATGTTCTTCAACGCTTCCATACTGCCTGGCTGTTTGCCACCGGACAACGTGTTGTCAATTCCCTGTGGGAGTAAGGGAGAAGTGAGCTACACAAGGGCAGGAGTAGTAAGAATCCCAGTCACACTCAGCCAGGAGAAACTTGGCTCTAGACAGATCCCTTTCTAAGGACAATCCATTACATGTTTCCACCCATCCATGGAAAACATTTTAAGTAGTTACCCGAGTTACAGGGGTGCATCTGAACTTTAAAAAAGAATTTATTCAGACGTTTTTAGATGGTCCCTCCGAAGAATGCTAACATCACTTCACAGTATAGAACAACTGTTCCCAATAACTACTCACTCAAAAACAATTCTTCTAGTGCTGCTTGGTTAATCTTTAAAACATTTTTTGCCGTTCCTGTTACAATATTATCAGTAACCAACATTATATTAAGCACTTATTTATTTTGGAGTATATAAAAACAAAAATGAGCAGACATGCTATTGAATATTAAAGTTGTTTTTTTTTTGGGGGGGGGGGGGGGGGGGGTTCCAAAGGGTAAACAAAATTATAAATTATAATACAAAAAAACATTTTAAAATGGCAGGTATTTTCTCTTTACCTCGGTGCTAAATGGAATCATAGAGTTATTTTACAGAAGTTCGCTTACTTCTAGGATAGAACTACATCTACACACAATGTGGAGCCTTATGTTTTACTACTAGATTTTACGCAATAACTTTTTTTGTTTAGAAGAACATCAAAAGAGAATATGAAAGGGCACCTGACAATCTTCTACCTTACCTTAGCTGGAGAAGCACGATTAGAGAGGGACTTTCCCAGGCAGTCAGCATCATCCACAGGCACTGGTGCTTTGCTAGAAAAGGAAAACATTACATAAATAATATAGAGTGAATAAAAATTGCTTCAACATATGCCGATAATCACAAAATGTTAGGAAGACAACTGATGAAAGGTAAAAGGCGGACTTTATTCGCACACCCTCCAAACCCGCCAATTACATGCACTCACATGCTGAGTCAAACTTTTCTAAAAACTGAATGCTTCCCAGGAAGCTAAGAATGTTTCTGAGTGTTCTACGGTCTTCTGGGGTAATAGTATAGTGTAAAGCGCATAGAGCTTGCTGATGAGCGGAGATATGCGCTATACAAAGGCTATTTATTGTTATTATTATTATTATTAAAACAGTATCATGGCATCCTGTGAAATGGTTTTATTTACCGAAATTCAACAAATATATATCGACAGAAGTTGTCACCTGACAGAAATAACCGGATGCTGTGTTTTTAAGCAAAAATATTTAGAATAGAATGCTGGAGTTATTATGATAGTTCAATCTGTTTAAGTCTGTATGAAAAGAAAGACACCATTTATCACTATAATTTATAAGTGTAAGAATATTGTACCAGAGAGACACAAAACATGCCCCAAACCCCCATCCCAACACATTACGGCAGTGGGCTGACAAGAAATACTTGAGACCTTTCAAGAAAGATGACAATAGTAGTAGTAATAATTTTTTAAAACACGAACACTGCCTACCACAGTGGTAGGCAAAACGAGCAGGACTCACAACGTGCTGGTGACTCGCTCCCAAGGCCTGTCGCCATCTAACCCATCAGAAGAGTCTTGGTCATGGCCATTAGTCATCACTGGACTTCCTGCTGGGTTCACCGGGGAGACAGTTGGGGATGTGGAAAAACTCTTGCTTGCTGGAAAAATTCAATACAGAAGTTGTGACATATTGTTGCTCAATAATTTCTCTGGAGCATGAAATATGGCCACATTGAAGAGTGTCTGATTTGACATAAATATACACAGACACACACATGTTTTTTAAATCAAATCTGAGCAAATTTGATTTTGAACTTCATCAGAGCTTTGGGGGCCCAGAAGTTGAGAAGTTAATGACAGGGTTCAACAAAGTCAATCTCTATCAGTGCGGACAGTTATAAGAAGAGTGACTGCTGCTGTGTGTCTTTGAACAAGACACGTTCAAAAGAGCTCTTCCTTATGGTGCAACATGCTTCATGTTTGACTCTGTTAATGATGGTGCAAAGTGCGATTCTTCTATCAAGAATGAAATTGAAGAACATATCTGAAGATCAGTAATGTCATCTTTCTTTTTTTTCATAATAATGATTTTTAAAAAATCATCTGAAAGAAAATTCAAATTTCAAAATGTTATGAGTACTTCTAAAAGAGAAATAAACAGCAACCAACAGAAATGTAGTCAAATCATGGAGGCCGAGAGCCTATGGATGATTTGGTTTTGCAGCCGTTCCAACAAAGTATGGCTATGCAAGAGGTGAAACCTCCGATGTAATCTCCAATGAGGCTAAACCAATCAGATTGAGAGCCATAAAACTATAAATAACACAGGTTCGAAATCGCCTTGTGAGGGATTCGAACCAGGACAGCCACTGCCTCTCTCCAAAATGATATCAGCGGAGTTAATGTTGAGCCCAAGCTGTTGACATATCAGTAATAAAGAAAACCTTATCTTAATTTCTGACCTGTATTACTAACCAATGAACACTGTTGATTAATTAGTACAATATCACCTCTTTATGTATTACCCGTATTACTGACTTACTAATCTGACTGATTTATCATTGATGTAATATTCACACATTACTGGGGTAGTAAGATCACCCATGTCATTTGACTTGCCCATGTATTTGCATCATCTATGTTAGCTGGACAGTTCATCTTATCAACTTACAAACAGTGTTTTTGCAACAATGACATACACCTATTCCCAAGAATACTGATCTTATGGACTTGTCAGTGTAAAGCAATAACCCATGTCACCTGATTATCTATAATAAAGCCATACCCACATCACTAGGTTCTCCATAATAACACCTCACCCAAAAGAGAAGATTATCCTGAGTAACACAATTCCCATCTAACTAGATAGAGTACCTACATTCTTGACTTACCCATGTTACTGTCTTTGGGAATGGAACTAGCACCAGTGATATCTGCGCGGGACAGTGGTTTGCCAGACAGCAGGGCCAAGGTATCTAAACTTTTGCAGTCACTGCCGGTATCAGAGGAGCTGGAAGAATTATGCTTGCGTTGAAGGTTCTCCGATGAGGACACAAAATTGTCAATAGACTTTTTCAATCTTGCCGTCTGGGGCAGGATATTGTTGCGTAGGAAGGCCTCTCCATTGAAATCACTGTCAAACATTTTACTCGCGGCTGGCCGAGAGAGGGAGGGGTGTAACGGAGTGCTGGTTTGACCTTCAGGTAGAGGTAAGGAATGTGGTTGCTGCTGTCGCTGTCTTGTGCTGCTGTCGTTTTGATCTCTCAGACTCTCGGTGAAGGTCACATGTTTGGAACCTCCATTGGGTGTCTGGGGCAAGCTGGTCATTAAATCTGAGTAGTTCAGCCCAGGTCGAGAGTCAGAGGTCAAGTGACTGACGTCATGGTCACACTGATCTATGTTCAAACCGTCTCTTTTCCTGTTAGTTTTGGGAGTCACTTTTAACACAGAAGGTGACCGAAATTTTCCAGTCACATTAGAAACATCATCCACAGTGATATCAGATTTTTCCACTTCATGAATCCAGCTGGGTACACCATTGGGTCTTTTGTTGTCTTTGTTTTGTAATAAAACTTCGTGTGCCCACAGAGATTCTGAGGCCTCCGAGGGACTGAGCTCACCCACCCAGCTAGGCACAGATTTCTTCACAGAGCAGTCTAGTTGTTCCACCCAGTCTGGTGCTGAGCCAGCAGCAAGCCTCTGTCTCTGACCCGGGGACACAGAGCGGCTCCTGATTCGCCGCAGGATATCCGTCGGGTCTGACTGATTGGACAACGAAGCAGAACTTGAACTGGAAGATCTCTTCAGTCTTGATGACGTATTATGTGATGGTGGAGGCAGTAGACTGTCTATAGAAGGGCGGCGAGTTCGAGCCCTCGATTGATGCGGTGTCCTGTAAGAAACAGGGGCACACAGAGACTGTGATAACAGAGAGGAGTTACTTGATGGGCGTGGGGGGCGTGGCTTGTGAGGAGAATAGGTCGGTCGAGATGGCTTCTCTTCAGCATCCAGCTCAGAGCCATTGAGGGATAGGCTGCTGTCACTCAGAAGAATTTCTGTTGGAATGTCTGTGCTGCTGATCTCACTACCGTTCTCGATACCTTTCCGAGCAGCTGCCATGTTTTCTCTGGTCACTCTCTCTAGCAACTGTGCTGAGCGAGTTAGGGCAGCTTCAACTGACAAGAGGGTACACAAAACATTTTATTTATATAATGAGAACCAAAGACATCATCAACGTCATAACACATGTGTAAGAAGCATTACTAATAACTCAACACTGAAAAAATACACATGTTCTACAAAAATGAAAATTAACAGTATAACGGGTAAGATAGGCAGGGAGGGTATATTATGAAACTATTAATCAAATCTCAGAAAATTTCCTTACAACATCGATAATATATACAGTTCAGAAGATAATATCTCAATCAAGTTGCTAGACAGGATGTAATAGGCATGAATTCTAGCAACACATTAAAAAGAGATATACAAAAAGAAAACAGGATAAGATAAAAATCGAAAAAAGGCAATTGAAATTTACCATGTAAGCAATGTTTTCTACAGCTACCATATCTGAAAGTTAAAAATAGGGGAATCTTCACTGACTTGCAAACAGTCCTAAAAATTCTATAAAGTCTATTTTCATCTAAACTAAGACCTAACAAAGACCAGGCCAGGCTCATTCCATTAAAAACAACCCAGGAAATGATGAAGCTCAGGAAGTTAAATTGTATAAATTTGTTCAGCACAGAAAAATAGATCATCACTGCTACAGGCAGAATGAAGACAGGAAGAAAAGTTTTCAAACACTCAACTAAAATAAAAACAATTTCTAAGAACTATTTGATCATATTTCAGTCTTCAATAAGTTAAAGCGATGGGGAAGAAGGAAGAAAGAAGGAAGAGAAGACAGAGGAGAAGAAGAGAAGATTGAGCCGCGACAAACTCACCCTCCTGCTGCAGTCCTGTCTGGCCCTTGCTCTGAGACTTTAGTGCTGCTTGTTTGAGTAAATGTCTGAGCTTGACCTCTCTCAGAGTATCCGTGACCTCTTCCTGGAGCTTGGGGGACACCTGCAATATTCAGTTGAAGTTTGCAAAGAACAGACTATAATAATCGTTGCACTGAGGAGAAGCAAGAGAAGAAGATCACAGCAGAGTGTCCACCAACTGCCAACAATTTTTGGCATGTAGATTTGTGGAGTTTTCCAATTAGCACAAAAAATGCCAAAACATGCAAGAAATAGTTCCAAGTCAATCACAACACTGAGAGCAAGCAAAAGAGGCAGAAGGCCCATTAAACATTCACAACATACCAGGAATTATAAAGACAAGCAGCTGGTGTTTCAGTATTCAGGAATGTCTTACATACACAATTTGAGCTGGATGTCACAAACAGAATAAGAAAAATAGTTCAAAGGAAAAAAAAGTCCAAAAAGATTGAACTACATTCTAGACCATTTCAAATAGCAAGTAGTACGAAAGGATAAACATATCCTGCGAAACTTTTGTTAAAAGAAAGCAGACTCCCTCATTATAAAACAAATTTACCTTGAACACATTGACTCTTGACTTGCCATTTAGCTTGCATCTTTTTATTGCAAAAAGGTTTATTGAGTGAGAGTATGAAAGACTGCAGTTATGTCCAGTATGTTATTACAAGAAGATCAGTTTGGTTTTGATTGTGGAAAATATAAAGTACCTTGAACCACAAATGGAATGAATGAACTTTAAACATTGTCACCATTGCCACTATCAATCATTACCTTGGAGGTGAGCAAATCCTCAACATCCTCCTTGGCTCCAGCAACCTTGAGGCCGTTGGTCCCCACCAGCAGTCCCGAGGCCGCCATACTTTTGGCTGTGGACAGGGGCATGTCCTTTTGATTGCCAGGGACTGGCGGTGGCTTTGTCCGGGGTGACAGGGCCGAGGTAGAGGACAGGAGCCCTGTGACACCTTTGTCTGAGGTAGCTGGACTTGTGTTGACTGAGCAAGTATAACAAAGTGAGAGAAATGTTATAAAACATGTTTGATGGACAGCACAAGTTGCTGAAGGTCTGAGTAAAGCTATTTTTTACAGCTACAAATACTTCAGCATGGATGTAATCATTATGCTTTTACTGTTCTCTATCAAGCCAGGTAAAATCTGTAATCCAATCTGCTTAACACCCAGAGTCTGTGACAAGCCAGAAAAGGGTTGAAGTGCACGAGATCCAAACATACCTAAGGACCAACTGAGATAAATAAATCTCCACCAAAGCCAGGGAACAGAGATGGGAAGATGAGAAAAATGAATTCTTTTGACATGATAAAACTGAATTCTTTGGATATCATAAAGCTGGATTCTTTGGATATCATAAAGCTGAATTCTTTTGATATGTTCATACAGGAAAGCTGATTTTGATATAAGAGAGAGCAGAATTCTTTTGATAAGTTGATACAAGAAGGCTGATTTTGATATAATGGGAGAACAGAATTCTTTTGCTGAAGCCTTGCTCTCCCTGGCGTAAAATTTCAGAGCAATTTATTACAATTATCACAGAGAACGTTACTGCTACGTACCAGGAGAAGTGAAAAGCTTTGTGGGTGACTCTTGCCCATTGTTGCCGACTTCTCCATTTACGGTGCCTTCGAACTGTTGTAGGTAGGCCTGCAGCGCCTCTGAGGCCGAGTCATACCTCCGGCCGCCCACTGCGACCTTGTGTTTGGAGCACTGGATGCGGTGCTGTGGCAGGCAGGCGCTGTCCGTGCTGGAACTTCCGGCGGAGCTGGCCGGTGAGTACGTCCGCACAGCGCTCATCTCTGGGTGGGGAGACTGGGTAGACAGCTGTTGTTGCCGAAGGCCAGGTGGTCTCGAGCGAATGTCGTCTAACAGACCTCAGTTGTAACTCCACTCTTGGGCAAGTCGAATCATTTCAGATGCAGCTCAGTGACACTCGAACCAATTCTTAGAAATACAAAGTTAAACCATTTGCTCTTTGAGAATTTATCTGGTCTTAGTCTTCAGTCACTTTTGTTTGAGGACTGTCAATTCACAGACAGCTACAAGAAGGATTATCTTATAAATATTTACAACAACTGAACACATCAGAATTGAGGTTCAGACTTAGGACACGTGCTTTCCGCATCCAGACCAATTCACAATCCACCCCTCTGCCACCCTGCTATCGTTCAAGAGTGCCCAGAGCTATCGGTACGAGAAAACCGAATCACTGACTGAAACAGCTGTCAACTCGGTTCCGGCCTGCTAACAACAAAAGCAACTGCGGCCTTGAAACGTCTCATCTTTAATTCAAATAAGTGTACAGCGAGGGTCAACGTTCACAATCATATCACAATTCACCATCAGTAGTTCAGGGGTTTGAGTGAGAATCGCCGAGCCAAGGTCCACGTATTACCTGCAAAAAAAAAAAGAAAAAAAGAATGACACTGAAAGAACAGCGTGTAGCTAGGGCTTGGTTACAATTTACGACTAGTATGTGCAATTATAGTCACGTTCGACCAGGAATCAGAACAGTAAACGAAAAACAGAAACGAAGTGAAAGGAGCAAACCATAACAAGAGTCCCTTTCAATCACTGGCTAATTTCTGCCATTAAGGTTTGACAGCGAAAGCGCGGAGGCTTCGCAATCAAGACAATATTCCCAGGACTCGTCCCCCGTTGTCCTGATGAATGTAAGACAGCAGAGAAATATAAACCTTTCCCTTG
Organism: Aplysia californica; assembly: GCF_000002075.1. NCBI lineage: Eukaryota > Metazoa > Mollusca > Gastropoda > Aplysiida > Aplysiidae > Aplysia > Aplysia californica. Next base: position 1,100,299 of record NW_004797295.1, on the reverse strand, counting down.
CACGTATACAACCGCTATAAAAATGCCATTGTGCGCCAGCGTGTTTAATGCCCGGCTACAAGCGTCCAACTCTAGCTAATAACGAGTTTCACAAAAGATCTTATACATGTTGTCATTCCTCAGAAATCGAACATCCATTTCTCTCTACTCTGTACTTGCACCCAAAGCCCCTCGATCTCTTGCAAGTGGTCATTGATGGCGCGGTAGTTTACACGTTCGGTCCCACCGCGCCTGGGAAATCAATCAGCACTCATCGATCTCTGCACGAGATGTGGTGAGTGCAGGTGGACGTCTGATCAAATTTATGAGGCGATACCTGAGACAGATGCTAGAACCACCCTGCCACGGGCTTGGGCTCTGGTGGTAGCGCTAAGCCATGCCATTTCAGTAGCAGGTCGGTATCGGGTGGTTAATTACCCCCCCCTCCTCCTTCTCATCATCATCATAACCATCGCATCTGCAAGCGTTATCAATACCAAAAGGCAACAAAAGCAAAGCCGCTTGGCGTTGAGTAAGAGAGAGAGAGAGAGAGAGAGAGAGAGAGAGAGAGAGAGAGAGAGAGAGAGAGAGAGAGAGAGAATCGCCAAACGGATACCCCTTCCATTTTTCTAACACATAATTATCTCCACCCTTCATAACAGGCTCTCTTTACGGAGAGAGACATCTGACTCTTGACGTCCATTGTCCCCCACAATGAGCAGGGCCGGCGACTTGCCCCTTGTCGGGACCTCCCATGCCATCAGTCAGCGAGCCGTGCCTTCAATTACCATGCAGCACCCACAATCAGCACATTTCCGTAATCGTATCTACCCATATCTACGTGCTGGTTCACAAAGCCGCACGTCCACTGATAGTCTTTCACAGAGGAGAGTATTCGATACCGGTATACTGTGCATTTTCCTGCTTAAGCTCTCATAAGCCCTGCCTTGTATTTCCTTGAGCTGATCACAAAGACCGTGGTAAAGGCGGATAGAGATTTGCTGCTGATAAGTCTAGGGTGGAAGCCAATGCCCCGACGACAAGTGTGCAGTTCCTTTAGTGTCTGAAGACGAAATTCCAGCCTGTACAGAGCTTTGTGATCAGTCCACTTTGCGTTCTTTGTGGTGAACAGCCCCACTACTTATTATACTACGAGATCAGTAGCGACCAAAGGGAATGGTCTCGAACTGAAGTTTGACGTCATCACAGGAACCTGTAAACATGCTTGTTGCCAAAATTTAAGGAAACGGAGACTCCAACATAAAGTAGTAAATACAGTAAAAATATTATGGATCGGCAACGACCGAAAACATATTTTACACAAACGAAATCTTTTGTTCGTTTGTTTGAGTAAAGAGAAGCATGTATATCGACCAACACAGTTATGGTCATTTATCGCTGGGAAAAGGTAAGCCAGCCAGCCAGCCAGACAGCCAGAAACAACAAGCAGTAACAAATCAGTACGTTCAAGGTCGGAGAGCTTGGCGAAGAGGCCAAAGTGAAAAAGAACCTAAAGATTACACAAAAGACAGTTTCTTACGTGTTAAACGAGCATTGAAGTACATGTGTACAAGTTAGGGAATGTGGTGTGGGTGCACTCCCCGATGGTGTGCACTGGAACTATTTGTCTCCCGTAACCTCCTTTTTCAACTCATTGAGAAATGTTTCCAGATATCACAATCACATTTTATTCTATTACAAATTTTGAACCAGATCCAAAGACACAACACAAACTCAATGTGTGACTTGAAGTGTCACTATCCTTATGTATTTCTCCATTAAACTTTACGACAAGATTAAAACATGTTCTTCCCTGGTGTGACACGTTTATTGCTTAAAGTTAAGTTACAGTGGTCACAATTTCCTCCTACTTTACGTGTAACTAAAGCGACAAACGTTGGGGTACCGATGGTCTACTACGATCGCGATGGGAACTTTGACTCAGGGTGCGATATCCGGTTTGGTTTGGTTTACACCCCTACATCACAACGTTTTTTCCACTCACTGTACTCCATAACGCACCCCATGCCCCTCGCTCTGAACTCAAAACCCCTGTGCTACCTGAAAATAACCTATCATAATAATCGTAACAGGCCATAATGAATACTTCACACGGTCGTCGACACACATCCCCGTATTTCCTTATCAACAAAAAGTATCTGGATCTGTCATGCAATTTGAGATAAGAAGGAGTTTATTTATTTACATTTCACAGACATAAGGTAAGAGGCCAAGCTTCGAGTAGGCAAACAAATTTTTTCTAAGCGCATTAATAGCGGCTTATAGATTTTACACGGTCCACCAACTCGTATGGTTTCTTTTTTCTTTTCCGTGGATCGGCGTGCACTGTGTAGGCATTCAACAATCCTTGACACTTGGGCCACCAATGTCTGGAAGGCATCTTTGACAAACACATTCTACTTTTTTTCTGGCTCTCTAGCTTCATTGCTCTACCATTTGACTATCTTGATTTTTCTAGATAATATTTACTGAACTTACACGCCATTTTACGCCTTCTTTTGATTAACAATGATCTACACACCTTTCGAGGTGGACTTATTGTCGTGCAGTGAACATGTAATGTAACATACAAACACTCACTGTTGAATTCAAATCTTATACTTTGTACACAAAGCCAATTGCCGCCTGGATAAAACAAAAGCCTTTGTTAATCCCGAAGAAAAAGCTTTAATATTTACTCACCACAGTATTGAATCCAATCGTAATTCAAAATGTGGATGGGAATGCTGTCGAAAAGAAAATGCATGTACGTATTCGAAACACACACCTTCAGTTGCCGTTCTCTGGCCTGCAAGTTGTCGGAATCTCAAGAACCAACGGTCACAGAATACACAACCTTGCGTCTTTCGTCCTTTTACCGGCCAGTCAGTCACTCGGATCAAACACCCGGCGTACACATTATATTATGGCCCGGCTCGGCTATGCTGAAAGCGGAGAGGGAGGCGGACGGAGCGGTAAGCAAACATACACAACACAAGGCCTTCCTAATCGTTCATAATAAAGTTGTCTTTCGATAGTCGATAGCAACACGTCAAAGAACGGTGCCGGGCTAGGCGCTGACACAGAAAATATGACAATCTCGAGAAGGGGAAGAGAGAGAGAGAGAGAGAGAGAGAGAGAGAGA
>NW_004797295.1:1092592-1094115 GCF_000002075.1 Aplysia californica | reverse complement strand
CCCTCACCTTACATGTACGTAGTTAACAACAACATGATCAGTTACCACCAGTGTTCTCAAACCTTTCCCAAATCCTACCTCCGCCCCGGTCTCTTCAGACCTAAGTCAACTTTTATCACACCCGCCCTCCAACAATGACAATTCCCCCCATACATTCAACAGAGAGTAAAATCGTTCTAGCCAGTTATCAAAGGTCAGGGCAGTTAAGGTTTACTGCGATAGCCCTCTATAAGGCTCGTCGAGTCGAGGCGAGTTTTGTGTATCGGCTCGTAACCTTTACGTCGTACGTTGAACAAGGAGTGACCAGTCCAGGTGGTCCGTTTTCTGTGAGCTAACATCATAAGCATGTTTGAATGGGTTAGATACTTGCCCCACTAGTCCGGTGCCAGATGACCCAGTAAAGTTGGAAAATTAGGCTAGCCAATGCAAACACGGGATACCCAGAAGTTCGGCATAAATTAACTTTTAAGACACCTAATGCACAAAAATGCCTTGTTATCTTGCATACTACTACTACTTCTTAAATATATACACAAGAGGGTAAGGGCATTTATCATCTATGTGAACATTCTTTATTGTTATTTAATAATCATAAAGAGCAGCTATTCGAATACTTGAGGCCGTCCATTCATGTTAACAACATTATTCACTATGAGTTTACAACGAACCGGTTACATCTTTTAAGAGTGTACAGTTGCAGTCAAATTGAGTTATTTCTATGGGGTGACGGGAATCAAAGGAACGTCACTCAGAAACAACAAATCATATTATGTAAAGGCTTTCACTTACCCTGGTCCAACAAAATCTGAAGCCGAACTGACACCTATTCAGAAAAATTCAAACTCAGGCACAATTTCTTTCAACATTTTATTGATTCGGCTAAACCGCAAAAGGTTTGTCTCAGACTATGTGCACATTGCCTTTACGATATTTCAATCTTTATGTCCGACCCCCCCCCCCCCCACCCCACAAAGCCAAAGACGGAAGAGACAATGTGCACAACTTTTGTAAAAGGGGATTCTGGTCCACCCGAAGCTAGCATTTGTTGTTGAAGATACATGTTAAACCGACCAACGTGTCAACTTTCCTTTCTTATTCACGTCACGACAAACTGATCTGCATTCTGCCACAGTATCGAGTGAACTGTTAAAACTGAAAACAAATTAAATCTTATCTCAAGTAAATTTTTCTAAGTTTAATATTTTGGTTTATGAACATTAATGCCATTCATATTCCTCTTAAAATCGGTTGAATATCTGCATTTTCTTCTATTCGAGACCGGGTAAATCAGCGTGGCATTCGCCGTCTGTCATAATCGCGACTATCTCAACACATAATGGTTTCGGCACCTACTTTTCAACGTCAGTCTGCAACAGAACAAAGCTGGTGTCAGAAAGCCATGAACACACGACGAAAAAAATCCCGAAGGACGCTATAACAGTGGCAATAGAACCTCGAATCTCAAGCCTATGGAGCGAGTATCTTCTCTAAAGCACTCTCATACTTGGTAGACGCACCCCCCC
>NW_004797295.1:1091181-1092492 GCF_000002075.1 Aplysia californica | reverse complement strand
CCCCCCCCCCTCCCCCACCCCCAAACTGTCTTCCGCCACCTTACAGTCGGCACAAAAATTACGTTGATATTTAATGGTCAAAGTCAAAAAGAGAAGCGTGTCGTTGTCAACAGACTCATGGCCATACTGTGTTAGGAAAGAACAAAACCACAAGATAAAGACATGGGACCTCCCACCAGCAAAATCAAACAGCACATACACCTGTCCTAACAGGAAAACCCCATAGTCAAATGAAAATGTGATAGAGCACAAAAACGGGATTCACACTGTGTGATACTGATAGTTCAGACCCCCCACCCCCCTCTCAAAAAAGGGGTTTATATCACGGGCCGTTTAGATGACTCATCTGGTCCGAACGAATTCCTACCTTAGAATTGTTTTTGGTTTGGGTTGTCTGAGGAGTTCTTATATCTTCCAAGTACTTTATCGAAGATAGACGCCAAGCTGGAGTTACCGTCTCTCACCATATAACATTACTATGTTGACAGAGAACGGGGTTGAACCAAAAACCTCACCATCCAATAAAGTCGGAACAACGAGAAAGTAAAAGTACTAGTGCTTGTGAGTAATTACCTATTCCGTTCGGTTTTGAAGAGTAGGCTTAAGACTGCAGTTGGCCTGTAGTCGTGAGTCAGAATACTTGCCTACGTAAATCAAAATACCGTTTAGGGAAGAATAGGGCTTGTTCTCTGTCGACACATCCAATCCTGCGTCACATTTAGGTTTGGTTTGTGAGAGACGGACCTGTCTCAGCGCACACATGGGTAACAGGGTTTCTCTCTCTCTCTCTCTCTCTCTCTCTCCCCTCTCTCTCTCTTTCTCTCTGTCTGTGTGTGTGTCACCCCCTCCCCCTTTATCTCTACTACCCATCTATCCATCTCTGCCTCCGCCCCCCCCCCCCTCCTCTCTTACGTCCAATCTTCAGATTGGCAATATGTACAGAGACACCACAAGACAGATTCGACCTTATGAAACATATCGGCATTTATTACCATTCACTGGTACTTTTACTATTACCATTGTTTTGCAAACGGGGAATATTCTGGTAAAAGTAAGGCGTATGAACGTTTATAGAGATATGAACAGTAAGTATTGCCACACTATTTTATGAGCCAAAGGTCTTTAACAGCGACAAAGCCAATGCTCACTCCATCTCCTTTTCACGCAATTATATTGCACAAGGATGGTGTTTCTGTGCGTGCATGGGTGATGAAACAAACCTCGCGCATACATAGGCTACATAATATATATAATATATAATATATATACAAAACCAATCCACTCCTTAGAATTTGTCAGAGTAGGTCGTGT
>NW_004797295.1:1081800-1089593 GCF_000002075.1 Aplysia californica | reverse complement strand
TTAATGTTTTATTATTATTATTATTATTATCATTATTATTATTACCATTATTATTATCATTACTAATATTGTTATTGTCAACCTTATCACAATCAGTTTTATTGAGCAACTTTTTCGTACTGTAGAAGTGTGGTATGAAAGAAAGGGTAAATTATACTAGAACGCTAGCCAACCACTCACAAACTGACACTACCCTTCAAGTCAATAAAATATAGCCATGAATACGTACAGTGGTTCCTTGCTTTTTAATAGCTTCAAAAGCGTCTTTGAGACAGGACAATTGCTTTTCAATAAGTAGAAGCATATATAGACACGATAACAGCCACTTAGTGCATAGAAAAGAAAGAAGGATAGACAGACAGACTATATAAAGGGGAAGAAAAGAAGTGCAACCTGGTATTGGCGTCCTCCAATCAGCCATGAGACACCCGCTGCACGAAACACAAAAACTACACAGTATAGGTTTATGAAGTGTAAAACCCCGATAGAGACTAGTTTTGCGAAGCCCCAGTATGTAGAGTTTGAGTAAAGTAAAGCACATCAACACAATAATGGTCATTTAGTGCAGGAAAAAAGTAAGTCAGGTAGACAAGCAAAAGAGGGAAAAAAGAAGTAGGACCTACCCGCGGCTCCCTCCATCCAATTATTAATATCTCCGACAGGTTGAATAATACACAATATTACTTGGTAATAAATGCAGACAAATATGGAAAATAAAAATAAGATGTAAGTTATTGTAGGCGTGCACAGCAGACATAGTCTAGTGCCTCATCTATTAAACTGACTGAAAAATACATTAGTCTACAAACTCCAAACACAGTTTTCACAGACTCAGATAAATAATCAAATAACTTTAAAATATTAACTTGAAAATATTATGTGTCCCAAAAAACGCATACAAAAGGAATGATACAACTATATTTCACATGTAAATGAAATAAACCAAGAGCAAAAATCACCCACAAATCTCAATCGCACGTATAAAAACCAATCCACTCCCCAGACGTTGTCACAGTGGATCGTGTTCCCCTGAGCCCGCTGCAGTAAGGCTATCCACAGTGTCGCGCTCTTTGCCACTCCACATGGCAGCGCCGGCCCTTTAATACGTAGGACAAGCACTCGATGGCACCAGCACGCCACCGGCCTCAGCCCCACACTAGAACCAGGACACGTACACTAGGGTAGGTAGGTGCGGCCGTTTGCCATAGCGCAAACAGACCTTACAGCGAGAGGTACAGCAAGGACTTCGTAGTAGCAGTCAGGAACGGGGACCACAAAAGGCAGTCCAGATCATTGGCATTTGTATAGAGGTTTATCGCCCCTTTCAGCATTGTGAGACTATTTAAGAGGCAGAACCTCCTAATCCAACGGCCATCTCTGACAGCTCCGAGATAAATGAGTATAGAGTCTTTAAAAAATCCTCCCCAAAACAAAAGTTCAACCCCCCACCACCCGGGTTACCGAAGATTCGAACTGGGGTCTTATGCTCCGTGGCTCACCATGATACCAACTGAGCAAACTGTGCACCCATAGTCCATTTGGAAAATTAGTGGGGAAAGAAAACGAAGGGAAAGGGAATGGGCGTGTGATTGCCAAGCTTTTTTTCTACAACGGTTTGAAGCTTTATAATATTATATCTGCATACAACCGTGGTGGCGGGTGAGGTTTATAAAAAGAGAATGAAGCTTAGATGATGATTTAGTGACGTAGATAAGCCGGAATCAACGATAAGCTTTCTAATCCTAGATGCATTTTCTATTAAAGCTCATGAGATGAGTTTGTGAGGCTGGTGAGATCCCCATTTAGGTCAAAACCATGGACTTTATAAAAAAATAGCTTGTTCTGTGACCCTGCGAACGGCGTACATGTATTATTATGCAGTTGCTGTTGAGTTGTCTTCGATGTCTGCGCAATGGTGCTCGCACTTCGCCACGTACGCAGATGACAATATTAGCAAGAATGAAAAGTAGAAGGAGACTGCTCCAGAATGCCAACTATAACCTAGAAGAGAAAGGATACGGGACAGTAGACTGTCGGTCGATCAACGTATCAGACATCAAAGGGTCAGGTCTGATTTTCGGTTTGTTCGTTTTGTTTCGGTTTTTTGTTTAAAGTTTGTTTGTTTGTTTGTTGTTGTTGTTTTTTTTGGGGGGAGGGGGGAATTTTTTCGCTTGCACAAAGATCATGCCACTCCAAGAGTAAAATAACCCAGCCACTCTCTTCTTCTTGAGAAGGACCGCAGCCCCTCCCACACACACACACACACACACTCACACAAACACGGAAAAAGTCAAGAATTTGTGTTTTAACTTGCTCCAGTAAAACTTCAGTCTTACTCAAGTTAGTAAAATATCACTGCTACAACCAGGGAGTAAAAAAGCAGGACCCAAGAAAGCTAATTCAAATATTCTCTTTTACGCCAGTTTTTTATTCTCATCAAAACCAAGTTATAAACTGCAAACGTGGCCTCAAACTTGCACGACGAAGCCGGAGTTATGCAGTATTTGATCTAATACTTAGAATACGATACACAAACATAATTGTGACGAAAACTGAAAACAGTTCGCCCTTTTACGTCAGGTTTTTTTCCGGGAATGAAGAATATGGATGTAATTTTAAACTTGTGCGTGGCTACATCAACATGGGTTGGGGACTAACCAAAGGCTGCTGCCATTTTATGTGTGGGTGAAAGATTTAAGGCCACTTGCCCACATCACATCATATAAAGCACTCATTTGTTAAGTAGAGTTGGCATGAGAGTGGAACTATAGCAATAGACAAATTACAACCTTGTCTTACCTAGTTGAGTAGCACACCTTTGATTCACATTACATTTTCATTAAAGGCGATTTTGAGTTGAGGTTTCTAAAGTATATTATATTCAAACGGGGTGTCAAGAAGTGCAAAACGACGTCAGACGCAAAGAAACAGATGAATCGAGCAAAACGAAATACTCATTGGTCCTGCATGCAGGAGACTCAGACGTGACATCGGTTAAGTCTTAAGTGTACGCCCTTTTTGTTGTTCAATTACTGAGTAAAAAGAAATACATCGACACAATAACGGTCATTTAGTGCAAAGAAAATGTAAGACGGACAAAAATAACAGCAGGAAAGAAAAAAAGAGAGGACCTATTAGTGGCACTCTCTAGTCACCCACAGGCCCTCACTTAAAACAAAACAAAACAAACCAAACAAATCAAAACAAAACCAAACATTTAAAAAATAAAAACAAACATTTAAAAAAGTGTTTACGCTCCTATCGAGACAATCTAAATAATTAAGGAGGCTGGTTCCGACCCTGCCTGTCAAAGCAAACCATGACTGAGAGCGATATATAACGTCCCAGCAGAAGGACTGAGTTAGTCGTTAAGAATTATCCCCACTCAGGGATCGAACTCAGACTCTTCTGCGTGCGACGACGATGCCCCTAACCGTTACACTACAAATTCTGGTCCCTCTTTAGGACAAAATATGAAACGTTCAAGACATACCAGCCCCCAAACAAAACAAAACATCATCAATAACAAAAAACACCCAAATGCAACATGATATAAAACTTAAAAATGACGCATAAATAATGCTAAAAAAATTCATTTATGGCCCGACATCAAAAACATCTAAAAAGAAAGACTTGAAGTGAGACAGAGATTTACCCCCCCCCCAACCCCCCCCCCCCCCCCAAAAACAAACAAACAATAACAACAAAACAACAACAACAACAACAAACCAACAAAAAAACAAACCCGTGCCCTTATACATGTACTATAAATAATGACTGACATTTCAATAATGGACCAACACACCAAATGTCTCAATAAGTCCAACAAATTTCCATTATATCACTTTGACCAATTCACGAGACCACAAAAGTAATTATGCTCAACAGAACAGTTCGTGCTGTCGTGGCACTTGTGGCCCTCTCCTATGTCCATTTCGCTAACATCCTGTACCCTTTCAGGGAATCGCGATGTACTTGATGGTCACCGCTTTCACGCACTATAAATCTTCTTCTTTGCGTGGAAAAGCGGTTTTATCTAGTTATCTTGCCACAGCCCAAAACTCATTTTGCCATTACTTGAAAAGGAAGTCTTTAAAATTCCTAACGAAAATTGTGCATGATTTCGTAGATAAACATGTAGAGAAATAAAAGCCTCGTTATCTAAAAGCGATTCAATTTCGACATTTCCATTTACACCTTCTGGCAAATGTGTATTGCTTTATCATACATGTTGTATTCTTCAGCAATCTTCAGTCTTTTCTTCACTGTGATGGGATCAGGCTCTTGTCTGAGTAGTGAAAAGAAAGCAGGACTTGCATGATCAACAATGTGTTTCGGCTATAAACAACACTCCACAAACGAGGCATGGAAGATCTGACTGATTATATCAATTTTTACCGTAGCTCCAACAAGCGAATGAATATATGGAATTCTAAATACGGAAACTAAAGGAAAAGATGATGGCACTGCCTGGTAACAATCTAACGAGCTGTGGCTTCTAAACATTCATAGAGATAAGTTTGCACACATATAAAGGTATTGGTTTTTATGGACTATCAATTACTTATTTTTCGACACGGTATGTTATTCCAGAAGCGTGAGCTGCAATGCTTACGTCTATCTATGATGGAATGGAGAAAAGTACAGCATAATATGCCCTAGAATGTCAAGTCGGAATTTCAAAACAAGACTGCCCTCACAACAACGAACGTTAACCATCGGCACGCCAGTTTATGTCTAAACTTTTCCCATAGAGTGAACACCAATTCAGAAAGCCAATGAATACAACACCAAAAGAAATACAGCCTTTTTTCGTATGAATTTGTAACAGACCCGCTAGTGACAAACACCAGCTAGGCCTCCAAATAAAGCACAGTGCAATGTGCATGATCTGGTGTAGTTAACATGCAAAAATAACCAGAGCGTATCGAAAAGAATAGATGCGCTTAAAAATGAACTTACAATGTTATTTCCAAGCGTATACATTACTTCATATCCTGGACAATGGAATCCCCTGACCTGCACGGGGGTGTGGGTGGGTTTTTTTTCCTTCTTTTTTTCGGGGAGGGGGGGGGGTTATGTAAAGTTACCTCACCAACCGAGCTTGTCAGATCTAGCTGACAGTATAACTCAACACGTCACTTTTACCGAATGACAATGGAGATATTCATTCGCCACTGTTTTTCAAATGCAGCGTTTATCAAAGAAAAAAATAATGTGTTTGGAAGAAATGACATAGCACCACAAAGGACATTTTCAATTACTAAGTGATTTTTTAGGATACTCTCGCCTCAGGACCTGACGTCATTTGAGACATTGCTTGGCTGGAAACTTGGCTTACCTGGCCAGTCACGTTATCAATTGTCGGGCGGCAGACTTAGCCAGAAAAGAGGAAGTTTCCCTGTTCCTCAAGGCGAAAGAAAAATTACTGGAAGAATTTTTTTACTAGCACGTATAGAGGAATAAGGGCAGTCTTCATATCATATCATAAACCTATTTCTCAAAATCAAAAGGTACCTTTCTCTGCGCTTCGACCCGTCCACCAGAACGTCGATATCTCATGCATTACGCTGCGGTTAACCGTTCTCGCGGAAAGGGCACAGCTAGCCATGGCAGGGGCTCGCTTCTTGGCCTCTCCGGACGACCCGAGGGTTAACGGAGCGGGGAGAAGGGCCGATTGTGCCACTAATCCCCCGGGATTAACCATCAAAGCAACTCCGTTCCCAACTGAATCGACACACACATATCAGCCACTCTAGGCAGCACCGAACTTTAACACCCACCATCGGCCTTCTAAGAGGTACTAAAAGTCTGGTGATCGCTAGTGTGTAGAAAGCCCAATAGTTCGATTTGCTGAAGGTATACAAATTCGTAATCCCCCCTTGAAAAAGACCGTCCAAGGTGGCTCCCAGCTGACTTTTAACTTAAAAACATGGTCTGTTGTTCTTCATTCAGACCGCGCGTGTTTATTAGGTCTATAAAGAGAAAATAGGCGTAAGAAATTGGGAAATTGGATATATACATCTCTTTATGAGGGGATTTTGTGAGGATGAAATGATACAATAGGACAGAGAATAGAATGATTGACAATCAGAGCAAAGGAAGAAAACAACACTGCCCTATGTTTTATGATCATTGAACCTAAGACGAGATATTGCCAAGAGGAGTGAATGCCGCATTTCAATGTTGGTTGTTTTATTTAAAACATAAATCCAGTCTGCGCTGATCAAAAGCAGAAGAGGCCACGGATCTGTATGGCATTTTTCACTTGGAGACAAGGACCCCTCAACGTAATCTCTTCAACAGGAAATATACCTATAGAAGCGAAAGTGTCCATTTTCTAAAATCGTCATAAAAGTTCGTCTGTATTATAAAAGAATTTCACATTCGACCTCATTGAGCGGCGGCATATTTCACTTTCAGTGGCGTGAAACGGAATAAATGACACGAAAACACCCCATGTTAGTCATGCTTATTATTTTGTTTATTTGTATGAGTAGCAACCAAAATTAGCCCCTAAAACCCCGAGGAAATACAAACGGCTGTGGTAATTCCAAACCTTCCAGCACGATTATCGTGGTTACGATTATGGTGATTATTATGATCATAACAAGGACGACAATTTTGAAAATGTTTTCTATTGCAGGTACTGGCTGCATGTTCTCAACTAACAAAGATGATGATAATGTGCACCACCACCACCACAGCGCCTTTACGCGCCTTATCCTCATACACTACCACACCTATATTCTTTTAGACTTTTATCTTATTTTTTCGGGGGGGGGCAAGGACAATGTAATTGTTCTTTTGAAAAACAAAGCTTTGCAAAGATTATTTGCGGCGAATGATAAAATAGTTCTACATTTATGTACCTATAAAAGCATAACACAGACCTTCAGGCTTCAGGAGAAAGGTCCACTCTCACCACAACAATTCCAAGGCAAACAGTTTTCCCTGCCTGAACAAAAGGCAAAGCCAAATAGGGTCTGCCGGAGACTTAAAATATTTCCAGTGCGGTCGTTATTTTGAGCTGATGTCATCATCGGCACTGAAATGTATTCTTCCCTTATTTTCATCCATCTCATGTGTTTTTACAACATACCGTATTTTCTTTTCAACATACAACTATCAAGACAATAGTTGTTGATTGAAACGTGAGAATCCGTATACTGCTGGATCAATACAAACAACAAATAACATCTTTTATCTTCCCCATTTCGGTGTTTCATTTTGTTCTTCTTTTAGAGTCATCCGGAAGTCTCTTCCTTTGAGCTCGTTCTCTTTAAGTAATTCCTTAAGGTCCAGCACAGGCATCGACAGTTCCTGGTGGCCCGTTCAACTCTCGTGTCTGCTCACATTCACGCTGTGCTACTGTAGATTTATTTACACGACGATGTAAAGACAATCCAATTGAGATCTCGGAGTGCATGGGGTTCCGAGACTCGAATGATGTGTAGATAAAATGCAAGTCGTTCAAGCGTCCTGTCCGACTTCATGGAAATACAATACTTGTTCCGGCGCAGACAGGGTTTATTTGAAGGAAGTGATTATTCACACCGGGTGTGCGCATAAGAATTAATTGTATTCACACCGGGTGTGCGAATAAGAAATAATTTTATTCACACAGGGTCGAGCCTACGTTGATTTTTGGACCTCGTTTGTTACACCCGGGTAGCCCAGGTTTTAAATGACAAAACAACTGTACACCAGTATAATATCATACTTGTTTCAGTTTTAGGGTTAAAGTGAGCACTCATCTCTCTCTCTCTCTCTCTCTCTCTCTCTCTCTCTCT
>NW_004797295.1:1074108-1081700 GCF_000002075.1 Aplysia californica | reverse complement strand
CTCTCTCTCTCTCTCTCTCTCTCTCTCTCTCTCTCTCTCTCTCTCTCTCTCAAGGCGCAAGGAAAACAAAAAAAAAAAGAAACAGAGAGATTTGAGTCATTATCATTGACACAATACACAACTTGAATTCCAATTGAGTGGGTTTTTTCGTATCTCATTGCACAATTAGAATTAGATCTATCCCTACCAAAGATAGCACAAAACAAGATTGTTCACTCAGCCCGAAAAGTGTTCGCAGAAGTCTGCGCATTGCTTCAGATGGCGCTGGAGTCTTTATTTTGAAGCTCTCTTTCGTTTCTCCAGAAAAAGAATAGGATAAGCACATTTTGTTAATTTCACTTGTATTGCTTTTCACACAAGTAGGGTAACTCTGATCGCAAAGTCAGCAATTTTTCGAAGAGGGCGCTACCAAATTTTGAGGACACTTTTTAATTGGCTCAAAGAGAGGAGTGAACTATCTTATTATACGTGATCTTTGTCCCTACGCGAGGATGGGGAAAATAAGAACATGCTAGCCTAGGCCTAGTAACATTAATTTCCACCCTTCTTTAGAAACACCTGTGCCAATAATATTTTGTAGTATTCACACACCCTGCGCGAATATAATTTCATAGTATTCACACACCCTGTGCGAATAACATTTCGTAGTAATCGTAGTATTCCCACGGTATTCACATACACTGTGCGAATAAAATTTCATAGTATTCACACAGTATTCACACACCCAGTGCGAATAAAATTTTGTAGTATTCGCACACACTGTGCGAATACAATTCCATAGTATTCACAAACCCTGTGCGAATAACTACAGCCTTATTTGAAAGCGCTATCTAAGGATCTTCTTTTCAAATTTTTATCTTTTTTGATTCTCCATACATTCAACGTTTTGTGTTATCATTGTGTTCAGCATATTCACGGAAAATAGAACAAACTATAAGAGGTACATTATGTAACAATTACCTCCAAAGTGAAGATATTGAAAAAATCCGCAGGCTTTATTATTTTTTCAAGGAAAATTTTGTCATTTCTTACGATCATCAACTACTACAACACAAAACTTTTGTCAGCAAGAAAACTGAATATTTCAATTTCTTTTTCAAAAAATAGCTTGTCTCTTTTGCAGTATCGGGACTTGTGAAGACTTTGCTCATGTTATGTTGACAGAATGTTGCAATATCGTTATAGACATAGCATGCAAAATCTGAACCTTACTTGTCGAAAAATGAAGAAGCCTTTGTATTTTCAAAGAGAAAATCTTATTAAACGAGACAAGGTGAAATGTGTGAAAACAATGCGGGGAAGGCAAACTTTACGTAGTATTCTTCTCCGATGCCCAGGAATTATGATTCTATCCTTTCAAATCCCTAAATATTACCCATAATTATACAAAAGACAGGTATAACAGCAAATGTTCTGTAATATAGAAAAATAATAAAGCAGCGCAATTTCAGTAGCACCTCTCCATATATAGCCAAAGGCAACGCGCTGCTACAAGCTGATCTACTCCTTTGAACATTAAAAAAATAAATAAATAAAATAAAATGGCATAAAAATTACCGGTGGTGACAACTGCATCATTGCACGTTCGACATTCGATTGATGAAACATGTATAGAAAAAGTTGAAGCAAGTATTATTTTAAAAGTATCTTACTATCAGCACCGGTGGTGACATCTCCAATATTGCCCATAGAATGTCGGGGAAGCTTTTATTCTAGAGTGAACATTCCATAGAGCACTATGATATACCAACTTTGGAGAAGACTATCTGCCAAGAAAGCAGCTTTCAAACTTTGATTTAATTTATTTTTCGTAGTTAGAGCATTTGGTCGGAAAGTTCGCATGTCTTTCTAAACACACTTGAAAGTGGACATTACACCGACCAAAAAACCCCGCAAATTCTTCTGCGACCAAAAACTGCCAACAATGTATCGCAACGGCCAAAAATCTCCAAAGTAACTCAACCTCAAAGAAGGCTTTAGGTTCTAACACGTACATCAACTCACAATCAAACATTTCAAATTGATGATCAACACCCAAACTGACCCTCTGATGCTGCAGTGACGGTTGAAGGCTGCAAATGTAAAACAATTTTGGCGCCCGGGAAGTTTTTCAAGCAGGAACACCTTCCTTCAAAGGCTGTTGTTAGGACAGGCAATGTACAATTCGACTCTGACGACGAAAACGACGACGAGGACGCCAGGAATGATCTGTGGATATCAATCACATCACCATTGGGGGGGAACTTGACAGCGACAGCGGGCGACAGAATAGGCCGAGCAGGGCCGGGTGACGCCAATGGAATAGGTCTTCGATTGCTCCGCCTGTTTAGCACAAGAAAACAACACTTGAAATTCCCATAAACACGGCGCTGACAGGTATAATGAGCATACGTCTCAAAGAAAACAAGCACAATCAAAACAGAAAGCTGAGACTGACGATGAGGCTTCGGTTCAAAGCTAAACAAAAGACGAGGAGGGACGAAAGCAGGAGAAGGAAGACGAAAACACAGAGGGCGAAGTGAGGGGAGATATAACGAGAAAAAGAAGGGGGGTCCGTTTTTCTTACAAAATTGCGCCGGTCCGTTCGTTATAGAAAGAGCGGCTCGTTCTCGTCACGGAGAAATGTGCCGTGCTCATGACTCTGAAAGCACAGCCCACTAAGACTATATGAAAGGGATTAAGAGGGATTTGCCGTACAAAGCAGTGGGATTAATATAACAGCGTGAGGTGGCAGTAGAAAGATCGGCCCGAGGGAGCGCTGGGCGAGGCGAAATTATCGAAAAGCATACGGGGCCACGGCATTCTTGACACTCATTTTTTTAGGGAGGGTAGGGTGGGTTACTCGTACGTCCACGGCTTAATGATTCCTGCCCCCAACACCATAAGGGTAAACGATCCCAGAGCTGTGTGGTGTGGTGTGGTGGGACAGCGCCCTCCTCTACAACTCAACTCGTTCACACCTCAAAACATCTCAACGTGAGGCTAAAGAAAGAACGAACAAAGGGAAAGATTGAAATAAGAGGATACACATGTACACCAAGATCACTATCAAAGAGGAAAAAAGCCCGGAAGGAGAAAAAAAAGGGGGGGGGGGCAAACATAGTCAACAGAGGCGGCGTTTTTTGAGTAAAGTCATGCACGTCCACATATTAATCGTCATATTTGTGCAGGTAAGAAGAAGAAGAAGAAGAAGAAGAAGAAGAAGAAGAAGAAGAAGAAGAAGAAGAAGAAGAAGAAGAAGAAGAAGAAGAAGAAGAAGAAGAAGAAGAAGAAGAAGAAGAAGAAGAAGAAGAAGAAGAAGAAGAAGAAGAAGAAGAAGAAGAAGAAGAAGAAGAAGAAGAAGAAGAAGGAGAAGGAGAAGGAGAAGAAGAAGGAGAAGGAGAAGGAGAAGGAGAAGGAGACGGAGAAGGAGAAGGAGAAGGAGAAGGAGAAGGAGAAGGAGAAGGAGAAGGAGAAGAAGAAGAAGAAGAAGAAGAAGAAGAAGAAGAAGAAGAAGAAGAAGAAGAAGAAGAAGAAGAAAAAGAAGAAGAACAAAAAGAATAACAAGAAGAAGAAGGGTGGCACGGAGAACGAGAGAGGAGAGAGAGAGGAGGAGGAAGAAGAAGCAGATAGGAAAGAAGAAAAGGGGTAAAAAGGAGCGAGCGAAAGAGGTAGAAGGAAACGACGAGAGGACTTAGAGACGACGGAAAGGGGGAAAATCGATTACTTTGGCGTCAAAAGAAAAGACAACCATTAAAGTCTCATTACGTTAAGATTTTACGGGGAAAGCAATCATTCAATTCAAGTTCGTACAACAAATTCGATAGAAAACATGGGATTTATACGTAAGTACGTCCCTAAATGCTGCTAAGTAGCATAACAATTAGAAATTCGAGATATCTGAGCCCAAAATAATCCTCAAAGGCAAAAATATCAAAACAGCAGCTCTGAGATCACGTTACTTTTATGCAGTCCACTTTGCTTCTTAGAGAAATAAAACGCCAAGAACAGAGAAAGTCGATTAAATGTATTGCTGAAAAAGTGAAGAACACAGATTTACCACAGCCTTCACAAAAAGTTAAGGACCACTTGCAAAAGTGCACGCAAACTAAAAACCAGAAAATCAAATCAATCCTTCTTTGACATTCATCAATTCAGAAGTGAAAAAAAAGAAATTGCATCACAATCGAAACTGAAATGCGCAATTCCCAGCGCTCAAAAGGGACCCGCCCTCAAAATCGAAAAATCACAAAAGAAAGGGTCTCAAAAAGTCTCAGCAATATCAAAGAAAACGACCAGTCTAAGTTCGTGAATGTCAATGAAATTTTCAGAAGCCCGTGTGCCCACCATTCACAGCAAGGCAGTCAAGGCCTCGCTGGCGCATAGAGTTGATCAGACGTGCCAGAGAGGCCTGGGGAATGATGTTCCATTCTTGTTGCAGCCGTCCAAGCAGCTGCTGTCGGTCGGCGGGTAAAGGGTGGTTCTCCCAAACTCTCCGACCAAGCTCAGCCCACAACTGTTCAAGAGGATTGAGGTCTGGACTGTTGGTTGGCCAAACCATGCGGGTAATCCCCGCCTGCTGCACGAAGGCGTTGGCGGCCCTGGACCTGTGCGGCGTGGCGTTGTCGTCCTGAAGGATAGCAGCAGGTCCAATCTGCTACAGCGCCGGGACGACCAGAGGTCGAATGATCTCCAGCAGATACCGCTGTCCTGCCAGGATACCGTCGACATGGTAAAGTGGGGGGGGGGGGGGGGTCTGTGATGCCTGCTGATTCCCCCCTCCAAACCATAATGGAGCCGCCTCCGCACGGGACCACTCATTGAACTGCATTGTCAGCAAGCTGATCCCGTGGGCGCATTCAGATGCGGGTTCGGCCATCACTCGTTGTCGAGATTCATCAGTGAACAGGACCTCGACTGTCCACAGGGCTCGTGCCCACCTCTGGTGCGCAGTGCACCAGATTTGACTGTTGGCTCGCTGGTTCTGGGTCAGCTTAGGTTTTCTGACTGGACGACACGCACGAAGGTTGACGTCATGAAGGTGATTACGTATTGTCTGCGAACTGATTTTGGTGTAGGTGGCAGCTCGCAAACGTCACCTGATGACGCTGGCAGAGCTAGCCCGCTGCTGTATGGCTTGGCGTTGGATGAAGTGGTCGTCTCTCGATGTCGTTTTCTTGGGACGACCTGTGCAACGCCTCTTCTGGACTGTTCCTGTTGCCACGAACTGCTGCCTCAGCCGTATGATGGTGGCATGTGATACCTGAAGTCTGCGTGACACTTCGCGTACCGGTACACCAACTCCATCCTGCAGCCAGGCAATTGCCCAGATCCTGTAGAAGTCGTTCAACTTTTGTCGTGGTGGTATGTGGCTTGGCGCAGAAAAACTGTAACACAGAGCTGAAACGGCAGCTTATGTAGGCAGACAAGTGAGCACAGTTCGTAGCAAGAGGTGCATTCTTCCCCGTGCATTTCGTTTTTGCCATGCAGAAAGCCCCAGGTATCGCTCACTGACGTTTGAAACTCGGTCCAGTTTTGTGCATGACGCGCACGTGTCAACCACACAGTTGTTACTGTATTCACTATTGACCCCTTAGCCTTGCTACCGAATTTTACAAGATCAATCTGATCATTTAAACATGATTTCTTGAAAATACTACCTATTATCCTGACTGGTCTTTAACATTTTGTGAAGACTATATGATTGTAACTTGACGGAGGGCTTTCACTTTCAGGCAGCCAAAAGCTGCTTTAAGACTTGTTTTTTCGATATTTTGGGAGGGGTACGGGTAGGGGTGGGTTGGGGGCAGTTATGTACAATTTGCTGCCTTTGGTAACCGGTCTGAGAAAGCCTGGTCTTCTTCGTCACCTCAAAATGCCTTTAACATACGTAACACTAAATCTAAACATCCCGAATTCTTTGTCCTTTTCCGGAGAAGACTTGGTCACAAACAGTAGACCATAGGTTGAGGAAAGGACCCAGATAGGCGATAAGAAAGTACGGCAAACAGACGATCATGAGTAAATATGTGGAATACAAGAGATAAGTTGACCGCACATTTGCTCTCTTGACAAAAGAGCAGATCGCTGAGTTTTGCCAGCCAAATAAACGGACGAAACACAGAAATGAGGCAAGACCAATTTAAAGGTAGCGCTGAAAGACTCAACCACAATCAGATTTGACAAACGAGACAAACAGGCAAATAAAACATCGACATGGACATTATAAATTGACTACTTTCCTTGTCTCCCTGCGCCTACAGGTAACCTGCAACTAAATATCACTGTGTATTTTTGTTATTTATTTGTTGTTGTTGTTGTTTTTTTTTACCCGTAGGCCAGTTGCGCCTTTCATAAGTTTTCTTTTCCTCGCAGAAACCTGTTATGCGCTCAATTACGGCCACAGACTCATGGATCAGTAGTGTTGCCGTTAGAGCATGGCCACCGAAACCAAAGATTGCGGACATCTAACAATGTAACAGGCTTCGATTTTTAATAAATGTCAATATGCTGGATTGCACAAAATTAATCACGCCAAGACAACTCTTACAAAAAGAGCAACAGATCAATGCGTAGACGCCACGCACAAAAGCTATACAAAAAGAGGGTGGAAGAAAATGCACAGCTTTTTTACTCTCAGTTACTTTCGAAAAAGCCAAACATGTTGGATTCGACTTGTCTTGATTTGTCTATTATATTAGTTGTGTGGCCCCTGTGTCGCACGATGCCACCAAATACGCGTAACACAAATCGCTCGCAAATCTGTAGACACACGAGTGATAAATATGACACTCCCTTGTCAGAAAGCGACCAAATTTCCGTGCCACTGCCGGCTGGAAGCTCATTGGAGAACGCGGTTTCACCCGACAACAGTGTGCGCTGAGTCTCCAAGGGAAAGTTCTGCAACCTAGCAATGCACACACGACACCCCGGAGAGCGTATCGCCCGGAAATCTTATCAACTTTCCTTTGCACCGAAAATGGATAGTGACCCACACTGACAGTAACATTTCAATAACATGGACACCGCTCATTCAGTTTCAGGGCTGATCGAACGATGTTTGTTGTTTGCTTGCTATAGTTCGTCTGTTCTTTACTGGCCTGATCAGCAACAACCATCAATCTGTTCTTCAAACAATTTCAATCAAAGCCAAGGCCACTACGTACGTCCATGTGCAAACACATAACTTCTACGTTGTTCTCATATAAAAGGAAGATCCATGTCTCCGATTTTGCAGAGACTATACTATAATATCGACAGTCCCTAAGGTCCGATTAAAAAAAAAAATATAAATCATGTCGACTCGATCAGTCAGATGCAACTTGCAGAAAGCATCGATTTGCAGCATACACTTTGTGTCGTTTTCTAGGTATCGCAAGAGATCCCGATTAGGCCCTATAAGTTTGGGTGAGACACAATGTCCCAACAGAAAGACATGGACACTTGACGAAATAGAACTTATTCAGGTACTGCATGCACCTCTTGGGCATACAAAATCGCACGGCCAAACCGATCTACTGTGGTAGTAGAGCTGATGCCGCCGCTGTCTCTGCCACTACTATCTATCTATCTATCTATCTATCTATCTATCTATCTATCTATCTATCTATCTA
>NW_004797295.1:1069342-1072510 GCF_000002075.1 Aplysia californica | reverse complement strand
AGAGAGAAAGAGAGAGAGAGAGAGAAAGAGAGAGAGAGAGAGAGAGAGAGAGAGAGAGAGAGAGAGAGAGAAAAGGCAGAAAGTATGAGAAGCAGAGCAGGGTTTTGCGGAGCTTAGACAGGAGTCACAGACCCCTATTTAAGTCACATTAACGAGGGACATAACCTTCACTGTTCGGGGTGTATGGTAAGGGTGAAAGCTCATTTTAGAGGTAGGGGCTTCCGACCATCCCTTCGATGGGGCCGAGCCACGTAAACGGGAAAAAAATAACTCCTCGAGAAAACCATGCATAAGAATGTCCGCCGGGTACTGGAACCGGGGTCATTCATATACTTTAGTTCAGTTTGACACATATTGAGATATCGGCACAACCGTTTTAGGGGCAGAGTCGATTCAGAACAAATCGCAATGTCTAGAAAGCGTGCAGAGTTCTGTCATCATTGCTACAAGATTAGTGCTTTAAAAATATAAGAAATGGGTGGAAGATTTGGAGCATCCTTCAACAAACATATTGAATGTATTTATCTTCTGGCATGTTCTGAAACGGTACTCCAACCAAATCAATTAACTCATCAACAAACATGAATCCCACCCCTCATTCCAAAAATTGTCTCCTCCTCCTCCTCTTCCTCTTCTCCTTCTCCTTCTTCTTCTTTTTCTTCTTGTCCTTCTCATTATCTTGTTATTAGCTAAAACTATTATTGTCAATTTAAAAAAAAATTATCATTATTATTATTATTATTATATTATTATTATTATTAACAATATTACCTCTACCATCTACATAAGCAGTCGTCCATCACATGCGGGCGTTTGACTGAGTTTAAAAGAAAATAATATTTTTCTCTCTTCATTTCATGGACACATGTACAATGTAATAATGTTCTACTAAACACGATGAAGAAATTATGAAAAAAATCATGAAAGTGGAGCACTCGGTGTAATGGTTTTTGTTGTAGTGTAAAGAGCAGGTGAAAAGTCTATACGCAAAAGTATTCATCTCGCGTTCATCTGAGCGCGTATTTCAACGTGTGTTATTCTGCCATTAGAGAGGGTAGATCTAAAGCCTTCAGCTTGTGTGCAGAGGGCTTACTTACAATTTCCGAAAATTCTATACCAATTTCTTTTCTTGGAAGCTTCTATACGTTCATGAGTTTACTTACATACATGCTGAGCTCTAAGAAGCGCTATATTGGGTTTTATTAATCGCAAAGAGCAAGACAGCAAAAAAAGGGCCTGTCACCGACACCCTAAAACTACCAGGTTTCACCTACCCCAGGAACTATGTAATAATCTTCATAAACCCAAAGGGCAACAAGTGGGAATAATTAATTTTTTTCACAGATGATAAGCTTTGCAAAAAGGCCCCTGAACCGTCTCACGATGTGTTCAACAGCAAACAACAAAAACCAACGCCCGTAAATCATTTGTCCCTCCAGGCATCTAAGAAGCAGAGGTTGTGCACTAGAAGACATATTGTCAAGCCGTCCTCTTATTTCTGATACGTCTCTCCGATCATGGCTCCAGCAACCAATTGCTAAACCCTCGCTCCCCAGTTGGCTCTCGCCACAAGTGTCTTCCGCTAAACAATAAAACAGAGTGTGTTCGGTGATTAAAATGCTAATCACAGACAGGCCCAGGACCGCTTCAAAGTGCCAATAAACTCCGCCTTCGGTTATAATTCAGTCATCAGCACAAAACACTGGACGGAGAACAAAGAAATGGGCGGTCAAAGAATTAGCAGGTGTAAATGTGGGAAGATATTAATTGAAGGAGAGAGAATGATACACAAAGACCGTAAGTGCTTTGAGGCAGAGGGCCAGAATGATCGGGCTGAATTTGGCATTACATGTATGTCCACGGACACACACACACACACAAACACACACAGAAACACACACACACACATATATACATATATATATATATATATATATATATATATATATATATATATATAATGTGAGCCAGGATGGTTTTTTTTAAATAACAACAACAAAAACCCTTGAAATTATGTATGATGTTCGATAATGACTTACTTGATACAACAGTACAAGAAAATGATAAAAAAAACAGCCAAACAACAATAGTCGACGCGATCGTTACAGTTATCATCATAATCAACATTAGGGTTATCATCGAGGCTAAACAAGTCACAGTTTCAACTCAAACATAAAGCCAGTATTGTTGTATGATTGTGAAACAAATAAAGCTTGTATAAAGAATCCAGATTTTATCGACAAGTGTCTGAGATATTTACTCAGGATAAGATGGACACACGGGGTGGTCACCAACAATATAAAGTCGAATAAGACAGAGCTCAGTCGTAGATGAAGTGTGAAGAAAGCGGTGGTGATACCCCCAGGAAAGTGTTGGACTGAATTCCACAGGGTAAGAGATCAAGGGGAAAGCCACATGAAACATGAAATATACATGTAGTTAAGGTATAGAAATGTGGAAAAACACGGAAGAATGTCGACAAGCTCTGCCAAGATAGGGAAAAGTGTAAAGTGTTCGTCAATGGCCCATACCCTAGTTCATGGTGAGATGGGTGATGATGATTAAGACAAAAGAACAGTCATACATTAAGGAAAACTTTTTGAATAAAGAACCCCAACAGAGCTCAAAATTTTAATCCACCCCATTTCATGACACATTTCCATACTTGTGTCTCAAACGTTTGAGGCGTGGTTCTAAAAACAATTACATAATGTGTATTTGAGTTGTTTAGGAATACTTCTGTTTTCATACGTGAGATTTTAATTCTTGGAAGGAGCAATTCCCTACTGATGTAAAGGCCTATGGCATAGGAAGGACATCAGCAAAATAGGATGAGCTGAGGGAAATGCAAAGAAGCAAATTAAACAATGGACACATATTAAGAGGGTTTAAATAGTAGGACAATTAAAAAACAAAAGGTGGCCTTGATAAATCTAGCTGAGAAAGCAGAGGAGCAAAGAACCCTACATGATGAGTCTCCAATTTGAACAGCATGTTGCGTGGATGCCAACATGTTTCAGCAAGGTACCGGTAACGTAATTCAGTAACAAATGACAGCCTCCACTATACGCCCACCAGTGAGACAAAAAAGGAGAGAGAGAGAGAGAGAGAGAGAGAGAGAGAGAGAGAGAGAGAAAGAGAGAGTGTGAGTGTGAGAGAGAGAGAAGA
>NW_004797295.1:1066095-1068340 GCF_000002075.1 Aplysia californica | reverse complement strand
AGAGAGAGAGAGAGAGAGAGAGAGAGAGAGAGAGAAATATTATTTAGAGTAGGTAAGAAGAAAAACCGCGACCAAAACACCTAAACTACCAAAACCACAACAACCTGCAAGAATCCTGACCATTCAGCCAGAGAGGGAAATCGAATTTGAATTTGACAATAAAAATGCGTCTGTAACAGTAGAAAAAATTGAAGAATTCTAAACCAATAAAATGGATGTCTTAGCTGCAAGGAATGTTAACCATAAGGCATCTTCAACTTTCACAAGGAAGTAGGTACCAGAATTTTGAGAATGTCCATATTCGTTGTGGCTCAACAAGTCTTAGTCTTCACTGACACTAGTGACAGATCACATGTCTCTGCAAAGCCTGGCGATTCTGGAAAAGTATGATTTATGATCATTTCACTCTCTCGCTTTTATCTAAGCTCAAGAGAGTTGTCCCACTCTACTACTACAGCCCTGATCATAAAATATTCATAATACCAAACTTATCCACCTGAGCTGTCCAAACTGACAACGACCCTGTACTGTACCTTAAAGAGTCCCTTGAAGAATGAACTCGTCGCTATCAGTTTTGACAGCAGCCATGTTTTTGGAGCTACTACATGGATTCACAGAGGAAAACACGATTAAGGAAATGAAAATGCACAAGAAGTGGATCTGGAAATAATCTTTGAAATCATATGAAAACAAAGCTAAGTGCCACAGACGACAAAATCAAGCAGCAGGCACTCAAGACATTATCCGTGTCAGCGTGATTGAGCATTTCGTCACCTCGCGTGTAAACACGTCTTAGAAACAGGCATTCACTCGGCGTGAACATATTTTTTATAATAATAATAGTTTGCTTCATTAGGTTTTCTAACACATTAACTCGTTTAATCTATCCCTTCAACGCATATTTTCCAAGTGGGCTTCCCTGTCATCGAAGTGGTTAAGGGACACTAGGTACAGCTGAAGTGAAAATTTTTGTTTGGGCTCTAAATTAAGTATACTGGGCTTCCCAATAACCAATAGGGGCCAAAAAACAGAAACACGCTGTCCGTATATGATTTCACTGTCAATTTTCTGAATTCTTCAGATGCAAAGGGTTCAACAGACCAAAATTCGCGCAAATTCTGTGCAGGGATTCTGAAAAAGATCGAAATTGATACAGTCTTGATATTTTAACACAGTGTTTCTGTATTATATATAACCTGTAACGTACTAAAGATTTACTTTCCTAAGTCTCATACTTTTCTTGTAACTGCCCTTTTAGTGCCATATACGATACTCGGACAAAAATTTGATCACAAATCAGAGTGATACTGTCAATCTTTTTTACACTGACAGAAACCTTATTACAATATCACAATAATCTTTTAGTGCGTTGCAACCATATTATCGAAAAACAATAATGCAAAGCGGGATTGAGCTGTGAAATGTACTTTCAGAAATACCTCTGCACAAGTGACCCCCCCCCCCCTTATGAAAATCATAGTTTTGAGAAAACTGATAAAAAACAATGAATTCATACTGGTTTATTTCAACAAAATGTTCACAAACATGGCACATGTGAGCACTTTATAAATGTTTTAGACACTTGAAAATATTTCCAATCGATAAAGCAGAAGTTGCTCCTCTAAAATAGTCCAAAATCGAAAAATCGGTTTTGGATACCAAAATCGACTTTTTCTGGCTGTCACTGTCAGCTACTGCCGCGGTGTACCTCAAACGCCATTGTCAAGAATATTGTCCTCAGGATGTACAGATCAGTTATCATATTTTTTGACTCATAATATTATCTGAAGCTGATACATGCGAGCCATAACTGGACAAGACAGAAGGGATACCTTTCTAACGATATGTCTGCTTTTCGTGTTTGAGAAATGTGCCGTACAGTACATACAATACAGACGTAACAACGAATCCTCTAAACGTCACCTAAGAAGGAAACACATTTTAGTGTAGCGAACTTTCCAGTATCATTAACGTATGTTGGTTACAAGCTCCAACTACTAAGCTTACAGACTTTTATCTGTAAACTGATACGAAACCAAATAAAACGCCCAGAGCTCTCTATATTAATCAGACTTCGAGAGCACAGGCGACGTCGCTTTATGTAAACTGTGAACAGAAGATTTTAAAGTAATTTATGGACGGCCAAGGGGGTGATAGAAGAGGTGGTCTTCATATATTTAAGTGGAGTCAAACATCCAGAACTTTGATACAAGTATAGAACACACACAATGACATAACCCCCCCC
>NW_004797295.1:1061954-1065099 GCF_000002075.1 Aplysia californica | reverse complement strand
GGGGGGGAGATTGATTCCCAAATTTACGGTCAACTGCCGTACGAGCCGATGACAATATCAAAAGGGACAGCTGGGGAACCCAGAAGAGGAGCGAACCATACAATTAGGAAATCAGATTCCAAGTAAGCGGATCTAGGGGTTCTGTCCTTGTGCATGTCCTTATGCGAAAAGGAAGAAGAACGAAAGAAAGACAGACAGACACACATGCAAAAAATAGACAGACATACTTATGCGTTTTTCTTCCGAATGCGTTTGTTGTGAGTGGGCGTGTTTGCACATGTTTGTGAGACGGGGGGAGAGGAAGAGGGAGGGAGAGAGGAAGAAGATAAAAGGAGGAAAGAGAAGAGAGTAAGATAGGCCGGGTGTTTGAGGCGGGTGTTAGTCGATGGACAAAAGTTAACAAAAATCGAGCTGGGAGGGAAACATAAAGGTGGCGCTGCCCCACCCTCCCTCTACAAAAGGATAGACTTACAATTACATACAATGAGACAGACAGACTGGCTGGCTTCGTATGTAAGGAACAAACATAGAACGCGTGTGAAGCGTTCCAGTAATTTTTCGTCTCGAGAAAAGAAAGCTCATGGCCGGAGGGAACACAATGCAGCTTATCCTTTCAAGAGAGTTTTTACTCCAAGTCCATATTAGTATTCCTTAAGCAATCCTGTCAAAACTTGTTCAGAATAATGATCTTAGTAAGTGAAATTAAGGTAAGGAGAGCAACGCTTATTGGGTTTCACCGTGAAGCCTAAGGGGCAATTTTGAAAATCTTCCGAAACAACAGTGGATTTTGAATCCATTACATTGTTTGTGGAACGGCGGCAACACGCCCAGAGGTCCCAGACAGCTGAAAGGCGGCTTAACTCGGAATAAAACGGGTGATTACCCCCTGCTCTGTAATTGGCAGCGGCCTCTAACTGCACTTAGGTCCCCTGGCCAGTAACTTTTCAGAGAGCTCTAACACCCCCTCCAACAGAAAAGTCTGTTGACTCAGGAAGTCCTCAAAATATGATAGACCAAATACTGTTTTCCTTCACTGAAAACGCGGGCCGGTACTCGAAGAGGTAGGGGGGAAATAAAGGGAAAGTAAAAAGCCCAGTCCTCGGAAACTTCACTGCCTAATCAAAGGTAAACAGCCTCGGGTTCTGAGCTTTGCAGTATGGGAGAAGAATAAGCCCCCCACTCCCGAATGTCTGGCAGAGCTCAGAAAATATATTTAACTACGTTTAGCATAGGTCAACAGGCACCTCCACGCACAATCCAGCAGTTTGATGCGAGTATCAGAGATCAGGAACGTAAAAATAGATTTATTGAGACAGGAGAAATTTACGACCACCTGTGGTGGAAGTGAAGTTCAGAGCTGTGGGATCAAGGGCCACTGTACGATATTGCCAGTGCCAGGGACACAGAGTTCAAGGGAAACGACTGAAAAAATACGTGCTAGTTGCATGGAAACAATATTGTCACAAAGTGTGCGTGTCCAAATAAATGTTTCGACGAATGCCATTAATCTTAACTGGTCCAAAACATTCATGTATATGTATTTGAAACACAAACACACACACACATACACATACAAACACACACACACACACACACACACACACACACACACACACACACACACACACGCGCGTCGTAGATTTTAAGATGCCATGTACTCACGAAAGAAGTAAACAAAGTCGTGAAATTGCATCTATGGTAGAAAGAGCTTAATAAGGTGTACAACACATAGAAGTGGGGATAGCTTTTGTTGGGCACACTGACGCAAAAGGTAAACGAAAAAAACCCGGTCTTTTTGCTTCATAACTCCTTTTGCATGGGGTAAAAAGGGGTTTGAAATGTTGTGCGTATTTATTGCTTTATAACAAATTTTGATGCTATCCATGTGATCCTCCCAAATCATGCATGAGTTGGGTTGGCTATCTCCAACTCTATCCACACAAGGCTACCATGAGTATGCAATGGGGCATACTATATCATACCAGCACACCTGCAGTATATCTACACAAGAGATTCAATTCAATTCAATACAGCCCAGTTCAGTAAAGCCACGTAATCCCAATAGCTCGAACCAGCTACCAAGCGTAGGACAGTGGGTCAAAAGAAAGAATGTACTATAGCAGGTACTGTATGAGAGCAGAGGAAAGAAGAGAGGCGGGTACCTGTCAACCTCAGCATTGAGAGAACGACGCCAATCCAAACAAGGTGATGGATTGTTTGGAAATGAGAGGTAACAAAGTCGATACTGGGTCTTGATATATTATCATATCGGATCAAAATACGAAACTGTTGACCCCACGCATTCGACATTGCTAGTGACAGGGTACGCAGTAATCGAACTTCAAAAACAGCCGGCTGGAAGTACCGTGTGGATTATCGTTCCCCCCAGTGATAAGGCATGATACAAACCTACGTCAACAAGGGGAGACCTAATATCCCTTTTAGTTTTATCGCTTTAACAGAAAAGTTATTGGTTGGGGAGATTACAGTTGTACACACTGGGTCACTGAAATGGCGGGGACTTAGTAAAATAAACGTATTCCGTCATGGCCGCCAATACTTTCAACAAATTGCACCTTGCTCTTATGAGCCAAGTAGAGGAGAAAAATAAAAAGAATTTTAAAATGCGTTAATCCGCAGTTCTAGCGATGGAGCTAAAAAAAAGTACGTGACGTCCAAAAAAATAAAACTTCTGTTTTGTAACACCTCACGATCAGTGATATATTATTTTCACCTGAACAATAACAGTTATATGTAACTAAACGGTCAAACAGAGGCTAAGGGTAGTGTCAATACGAGCACATGTAATACACGTCAACTTCATACCCTCCTCATAAACCTTTGGTATTCACATCTTATCTTCCTCATAAATCCAAATGCATGTCCAAATATAAAACATAATGTATGTGTATACAATGTTTTGGACAGTTTGCAAATCTGTTTAGTCCAGACTGCATTCACCGTTTAAGATTTCTCTTTCGTATTCACAAATGAAATGATCCATAAACCAACAAAATCACGGTTGTCCAAAAATGGTCAGTTTGCCCCTAAAACTCGAAACAAAACGTGAATTAAAGAGACAATACTAAAAGGAAACAGACAACAGGTACATAAATTGTCGAGAAATGGGGGAGGTGTGTGTGTG
>NW_004797295.1:1058072-1061311 GCF_000002075.1 Aplysia californica | reverse complement strand
AACGTCATCGTCCAATGTCTCCTCAAGGCTACATGCCACTAATTATTGTTACTACAAGCATTTTTCTTTCACAAGTTGGCGCGTATAGAGAAAGAAATTTGAGATACGCGTATTTTATACCTCTAAAGGGCGGACTGGGCTGAGAAGGGGGTGGGGGCGGGTGGGGGGGGGGGGATATCCCAATATTGGTACGTCAGTTTGCACAAAAAGTAAAGTCAATCTGAGCCAAATCAAATAACTGAAAAATCAAACGGATCGGACATGTCACAAGGGCACAACAACATGGAAAAAACATGCACTGAAATCAAGATTTCTAGCAATCTGATCAGCAGTTGGAAAGTTGGCAAATACTTATCGTTCGGCTATCTAGACGCGCATACACTTTTAATGGTTGCGTCTTCCTTTATTACGCGGCAAATACAAAATCTCACGTCATAAACATCAGTCCTGAAATAGGCGCTGATGCGGACGTATTTTTTGGACAATGAAAAGATCTCTCCCGACGAGGCCGTCGAACGTGTGGATCAAAAGACAGTGCTAGCGAGCACGTAAAACAGATGAAAGGCTTCTGAAATGAGTCATTAACAAAATACAAGATGTTGAGAACCGAGTCTTTTGTGTTACAAGTCTGTTGGGGTAAAGATTTCGCGTGTCGTGGGTCAATGTTCGCAGGGGTTGACAGTAAATGTCAATACCGGGTATATAAGGAATATCGATACTCGCTATTATTTGTAACAGTCAGATTTCTTTTTTTCGGGGGTGAGGGGGTGGGGTTAAGTGTTTTACGGCGCTCAGTTGCATAAGGTCATATGAGCGCGAGGGACACACTAAACATTTTCAGTAGGTAGGAAATTTTGAATTTTTGCCAGGTGGCGGCCGAAGTCTACTCTTATCGATTTTGGACCACCAAAGGATCTTTAACGTGCGTATCTTGCACACAGGACCTCCGAGATCTTTCGCCTTTGTCCGAGAAGGCTAGGTGTACATCAGACCTACCATAAGAACAGGGGTGATGCTGAAAGACAGCAGTAGAAAGGCTGCAGAAAGAGCCAGGAGCCTAGAGGAGGGGGCAAAGGAGGTGAGTGGGTGGGGGCAGAAAGTGGACACAAAAGCAGACAACAGAACATTGTTAGAGAGCAAGAAAAGATGTGAAAGGAGAATATTTTAAAGAAGAAAATGTTTCGTCGCTATCCGGATTCGAACCCGGGACTTATTGAAAGAGAGGCGAACATCTTAACCTCTAGGCCACGAGAGCCCCCTAGTCAGATTTCTTCTTCTTCTTCTTTCTTCTTCTTCTTCTTCTTCTTCTTTTTCTTCTTCTTCTTCTTCTTCTACTACTTTGTTTGGGCGGCTGAAATTACTTTCTAAATATTTGTGTCTTTATAAAAAAAGAAAACCCATCAAACTCCGTCCACCTCTTTACGGCCTGACGATGCAGATGACGCATTGCTGAACAAGTACTCAAACATAGATGATAAATTATTGCAGTCTATCAAATTACAACAGCATTTAATTTAATATTGATTTTAGTAATACAAGCAATTATTTTATTGTCATCATTATCAGTGTTATTGTTAATATGATAGGTTTAAAAATATGATCATTATTATCATTATTGTCATTAGTATCACAGTAATTAACGACATTGTTATTATGATTATGATGATAATGATGGTTGTTATCATTATTATTATTATCATTATTATCATTATTATTATTATTATTATTATTATTATTATTATTATTATTATTATTATTATTATTATTATTTATTTTTAAAAATTATTATTATCATTATCACTTGTACAACTTATAATTACATTGTATCATTATTATTTCACAACATTAGTATAATAATTATTATTACTGTATTGTTGTTAGTGATAAAATATCTAACATTATTATCTTATCAAAAATATATTACATCAGCATAACGTTGAGTATAATAATAATAATAATAATAATAATAATAATAATAATAATAATAATAATAATAATAATAATAATAATAATCAACATAAATAAAACAAAACTACTACTACTACTACTACTACTACTACTACTACTACTACTACTACTACTACTACTACTACTACTACTGCTGCTGCTATTGCTACTGTTGCTGCTGCTGCTGGAAATGCTACTGCTACTGCTACTACTGCTGTAGCTACTGCTATTGCTATTACTACTACTAGTACTACTACTGCTACTACTATTACTACGACTACTACTACTACGACTACTACCACTACTACCACTACTACTACTACGACTACTACCACTACTACCACTACTACTACTACTACTACCACTACTACTACTACTACTACTACTACTACTACTACTACTACTACTACTACTACTAAAAATAGTAATATTATAGTAATACATGTAATACTAATACAGTCGAACCTGTGTTAGACGGAATAGCAAGAGAGCCAGAGAGAAAATCCGTCTCTGATCTTTTCCGTCTTAGACAGGGGAATTAAGAGAGAGATTTGGGGAGCCAGTGGAATCATGGGTCGCTTGTCTGTCCGGTCGGCAAGCAGTGGTCTAAAACTTCACACCTCTCAAGCGCTATCCTCTCTGAATGGCAAGCGTCAGTCCCACTTATCCATTGCCACCAGCGTTAGCATTTCATAGGACCACTGTTGACCTATTAAAATCATTAACGTTTGAACATCTTTGCTCTCATCCTTAGTTGTGGCCTACGTTATCACGAAGGCCACGGTTAGCTCCACCCATCGGCGTAATAAGCACAGTCAACCAATGCTCCCCCTCCTGTGCATGGTTTCGGCTGGCAAAGGGCGACAGGCATTGGTTAAACTAATTTCACACCTTTGGCTACCTATGAAAGTTTCTGTGCTGGAGCGATGCCACTCGAGCACTTACACAGGTACATAGACCCACGCCAC
This sequence comes from Aplysia californica, assembly GCF_000002075.1. Classification (NCBI taxonomy): domain Eukaryota; kingdom Metazoa; phylum Mollusca; class Gastropoda; order Aplysiida; family Aplysiidae; genus Aplysia; species Aplysia californica. The sequence continues at coordinate 1,058,396 of NW_004797295.1, read as the reverse complement.
CATGACCATCTGCACGACTAAGGGCTCACATCGGCTCACATGGATGTGTGGCGTGGCCAAGGAGCTTAAACGAACTCCTGGGGCGTGGCGTAAAGGTTAAAGCCACTGCCTTCTCTATTTATGAAGGCAATGGTTAAAACCGATGGAACCAAACTTGATAGTTTTGTTTCAAATCAGGGCTGGGTGGGCAAAGCATTTTCTGTCTCAGTCTAGGATAGGTAAAAACCCACTGAAGGGAAGGATTTGTTCTTTCTTTGTCCACTTTAGTCAGGTCTCCGTTTTATAGAGAAGTAATTATACAGGCATTTGTCAAGGGGGGGGGGG
>NW_004797295.1:1055199-1057484 GCF_000002075.1 Aplysia californica | reverse complement strand
CCCCCCCCCCCCCCCACAACAGACATAGAAAGAAAAAAAACGGACTATTTCACGCCATAAAACAACACACCAGCATACAAATACATTTTTTTTTCATTTGAATAATGAAAGGGAGTATGATAGTAAAGCGTAAGTTTACGTGATTTTATGCGCACATCGCCACTACTTAGATAATTTAGAAGGCGCGCTTTTGACCCTGCCTGTTGGGGCCAGCCCGCGCTGAGAGGGATACAACATCCCAGCAGAAAGACCGAGATGACAGATACAAGTTTTTCCCACCCGGGAATCAAACTCGGGTATCCTGCGTGTGACAGCGAAGCACTAAACCGTTACACAGCAGACACCAATTATGACAGTAGTCATGGTACGAGAAGTACACTTAGAAACATGATTGAATGTAAGACAGATAGATAGACCAGATAGGTAGATAGATAAAATGACGTGCAGACAGACAGACAGACAGACAGACAGACAGACAGACAGACAGACAGACAGACAGACAGAGAAGAGAGAAAAGGGGCGGGAATAAAGGTGGAAAAGGGAGGGGGGGGGGGACTGGACGGACTTACAGACTTTCTTTGTGGACGGACTTACAGACTTTCTTTGTGAACTCTTTGGATCCCCTTTTTACAATATATTATTCGTTTTTGTTGCTTGCTCGCTACCAATTTCTATTTATCCCATACTCCTTTATTAAAAGGGGAAATGAGTGGTGATGGAGATAAGAATTCTCTTAAAATCAAATTAATAAGCTGTGGTAGGTCTGAAAATAGGAAAAGAATAATTGCAGTTTCGTGTGGAAATTCTACACAGACAGGTGCCAATAAGGTACTGAACTACAATTAACTGTTCGTCTCTGATAGACAGGGCTATCCCAGAAAACTTTTGACCAAAACAACTGAATTTCAAGAAAGCGCGGGTAGCATATTATTCGACCCAGAGTATCCCGTGTAGAATTCTGTGGAACTAGCGCACGTCGCGCCCAGCCAGTGCAATAGCCATCCTCGCTGCCCTGCCCCAAAGAACACCAATAGCTAGTATCAGTGTTCTGTGGCCCTTCCCGTCACAGCAGGTCCGTCGGGGGTTTCGCGCCTACCTCCCCTGACTGCTAGTATAGTTGCGCACAGTCCAGCTCGCGATATTGAACCCTTTAGATCTAGATCTAGTTTGTGTGTGGTGTATGTATGCATATATGTATTTATCTTTATAAATTACCAGAGACAGTATACATATATTTATACATAATATATATGAATAGAGAGAGAGAGAGAGAGAGAGAGAGAGAGAGAGAGAGAGAGAGAGAGAGAGAGAGAGAGAGAGACAGACAGACAGACAGACAGACAGACAGACAGACAGACAGACAGACAGACAGACAAACAGACAGACAGACAGACAGACAGACAGACAGACAGACAGACAGACAGACAGACAGAGGGAGGGGTGGGTAGAGTGAGGAGAAACGAGAGATGGGGGACACAACAAGCGCACTGATACGTTCCACCAGTAGAATGGAACCGCACAAAAGAGAAATAACATTGTTCAGTCCATAACAACCAATAACAGCAGTCTTCCAGTAGTGACAAGTTTTATAGTAAGCGGCGAGTCAGCACAAAAGTATTTTGTCAGGTACAGATTTGGATAAGAGCAACAACAACAAAAATAATTATCATTCAATCAATTGATAAAAAAAATCAACCACAAAAAAACAAACAAAAAATAAAATAAAAATAGAAGAAGCAGGCCTGACCAGAATTTCCATCAATCAGATATTTTTGCCATTAGGAAGAGCAGTGCTGGGTTTTAGGAAGTGCGGGCGGACCAGAGACAGCACGGAGTAACCCCCCCCCCCCCCCCCCCCCAAAAGGGGGGGGGGGAGGCACTGTGGTATGGCTTTTTGCGCCATGACAGTCGACCTAAAAGCGGTGTGCTTGAGGCAGCCCTTTGCCTTGGAGCAAAAAAAAAGGAAAGAAAAAGCCCAAGTACCACTTCTATCGGGTTAGAGACTTGGACAGAGAAATAGACACTAATTTCGGGATTTAAGGACGAGAAAGGGAGGGGGCGATAAGTATAAAAAAACCAAGAAAAAACCGAAAGCCAAAAATTTGGGGGAGGTTTTAGGAGCCGGTTTTCCTTTTTTGGGAGAGAGGTTCATACCCCCATTAAGAACAGCGTTGGGCCTTTTTTTAGGGGGGCCACTTTCTTTTCCTCTTAAAAAACGGGACCTTAAAGCCAACACCATTATTCCCCGCTTCGGCGGCAAAAAAAAAAAAAACCAATTTTTGCTT
>NW_004797295.1:1054002-1055099 GCF_000002075.1 Aplysia californica | reverse complement strand
ACAGACAGACAGACAGACAGACAGACAGACTGACAGACAGACAGACAGACAGACAGACAGACAGACAGACAGACAGAGGGAGGGGTGGGTAGAGTGAGGAGAAACGAGAGATGGGGGACACAACAAGCGCACTGATACGTTCCACCAGTAGAATGGAACCGCACAAAAGAGAAATAACATTGTTCAGTCCATAACAACCAATAACAGCAGTCTTCCAGTAGTGACAAGTTTTATAGTAAGCGGCGAGTCAGCACAAAAGTATTTTGTCAGGTACAGATTTGGATAAGAGCAACAACAACAAAAATAATTATCATTCAATCAATTGATAAAAAAAATCAACCACAAAAAAACAAACAAAAAATAAAATAAAAATAGAAGAAGCAGGCCTGACCAGAATTTCCATCAATCAGATATTTTTGCCATTAGGAAGAGCAGTGCTGGGTTTTAGGAAGTGCGGGCGGACAAGAGACAGCACGGAGTAACCCCCCCCCCGGGGGGAGGCACTGTGGTATGGCTTTTTGCGCCATGACAGTCGACCTAAAAGCGGTGTGCTTGAGGCAGCTTTGCCTTGGCAGCAGAAATAGAGGAAGTAGATAGCCTAAGTACTACTTCTATCGGTTTAGGATCTTGACTAGAGACATAGTCACTATGTTCGGAATTAAGGAACGAGTAAGGGAGGGTGCTATAAGTATAAGAATCCAAGAAATACACGAAAGCATAGATGTTGCGGGAGGTTTACGGAGCTGTATTTCTATTCTGGAAGAAGTTCAATACCCAATTAGGAACAGCGTTGGCCATTTTGAAGGGGGTCAACTTCATTCATCGTAAGAAAACGGAGCATAAAGGCAAACCATAATTATCCAGCATCGACGGCAAAAAAAAAAAAATCCAATTTTGCTTGAAATCGAACCCTGAACAACTGCAACCGGCTCTACTTGTCAACACAGCGTCCCACGGCAGCCAGTGATGTCAAATCCGTCACGTAAGGTGTAAGCAAGAAAGTGGTAGAGGTAGTTAAATTAAAACAAGCAGTAGACACACAAGAGTCAAACAACGCGAAGCGTATGTGTATGTGTGTGTGTGTGTGTGTGTGTGTA
>NW_004797295.1:1040280-1053598 GCF_000002075.1 Aplysia californica | reverse complement strand
GGGGTTGGGGGGAGGGGTTGCCAAAAGAAAAACACAATGTTGACCACGTGCATGTTCAAGAGATTAGTGGGAGAAATTATTTTCGTCCAGGTTTTATCTTTCTATCACACGCTGTGTCCGCAAACATTGTGGCGTTGTGAAAATAAACTGGAGACCTGTGACTGGTCGTGGTCAGCGCGGAAGTTGATGTTTTCAAACACTTAACCCATTAGGCTCCCGGTGTTTTCTCGTCAGACAATGGAGGCAAACCCCTGAGGCAGTTCTCGGTATCTTTTCCGAGGCTTCAGAGCCAACACACACTGACAGGCTGGACAGGGCTTCCGACCGCACGGCGGGATTATCGACCAAAGAAGGCAAGGGGGGATTCCAAGAGAAGGAGCTTGTCAGGAACAGAGGGAATTGAGAAGCAAAGCGAACTGTTGGTCGCTACTAATTGTTTTTAGTTACAGAGAAGTACAAAATTCGAAACTAGAAAGTTGTTAGGTGAAGGACTTCTCTGTTGACATCTAGTCCTTGGCGCTCATATGACCTTAAGCAGTTGCGAACGCCGTAAAACCTTACTAAAACAAAAAACATCTTCTGAACACAAAACCATTACACTACAGCCGCCGGTTAGATATGGGTGTGAAGCTCCTCATCGTCCCGTAGACTTTGGAGCAGCGCTTGTTTAAAGAGGCTAAATGAAACAAGTTTTTAAAATTCTTTTGAAACCCCCATGGTAGCTACAGCTCTTCTGTCTGGAGCTCTGGCAAAACCTAAGAACCGATAAAACTTGATTTTTCTACAATAATCTGTCAACTCAAACCCCAATTAAAACTGTCGTAAAATGTCAAGATATGGTACAGGTTTACCCCCTCCCCCATCCCTTCCACTGCAGTAAGGTTACTTAAAAGAGGCCAGACCTCCAACCTAACTTCAATCTCTGATATGGTCACAGCAAGTGAATTATCTCAAATTATAACCAACATTCAAAAGTTATGCCGGAGTCGTTCGTGCTATGCTCCAGCTTAGTAACAATTACCGATCCATTAGCACACCCTCGAACACGGAGAGCACACAACTACATTACGTTTCATAACGTACTAACAAGTAACACTAAGCAAGCCGTTCGAGGAACCTTACCGGACCGCTCTCGTGCGTGACAACTCCGTGGAGTATCCCAGTATGGGGTTGCAAGTCTGATTATGTCTCCCCAAATCCCATAACGGGCAGATGGTTCGCCGACCCCTGAGCCTCCAGTAAGCAAACACGTTAACGGCTTTGCCCACTCCTGTTTGGAAACATGTTCTCCTTTATCTAGAACAACCTCCACCTCAAGAAGAGGTCTGATGGATATCGCGTAAGATTCTGACCGTCGTTACATTCGCCAAAGAAGCCCCTGGAACAAAGTACATGTACTTTCTGGTGCCGGTACGAATACAAGAAAACCCTCTAGGCAACGGTTTCAAATTGTCTGCTTACAAGCACTTACTTAAACGTCCCCCTCCTCACCTTCTTCTCAACTTAGCCGACCTGCCCATATGCGATTGTGTAACCCCCCAAACGCCTTCTTGTTCTTTTCAAAAGCGTATTAATCTAAGACATGAGACCATTCATTTATTAAGGCCAGATTTCGTTTTCACAAACAGAACGCCAGCAGGTAGTAATGCTGAAATTTTGCATCCCCATCGTCATTGTTTAAATCATCTAGGACACGGGCTGCTTCGATTCTGTCGTCCGGGCCAACCCGGACACAGCAAAGCAACGTCCCAGCAGTGGGCCATAAAAACTCTCCACACACGAGAATCAAACACATGTGTTCTGCGAACGACAGCAAAGTGCCTAACTGCTATACCACAGAAACCGGAGCACCAGGCCGTATGTGTTTATATACGTTTATATATATATATATATATATACAATGTATTATAAAACTAAGGTAAGGAAAATTAAGTCCGCATAACAACAATAAGGAAAAGGACCAAACCCTGGAGACAACTAATTCCCGAAACACAGTACAAAACATTGGGGGTTGTTTTATCGCATAAAAGCGTAACACGAAAGAAGAATCTAAGCCTTGACGTAATAAACTGGCTATTTTAAAAAAAAATACAACAATCTAAAATAGCCACAAAACTCGAATTTGAATAAAAGGTGTAACAAACTATTGAAATTGTCTGTGTCCAAACATAAAATGGGCGAAACATGTACATAATTGTTCTGAGGAGAATGCCCTTGACATGTTGATTATGCTATAGAGCTGGAAAAATGTAACAGGGTACCTGGAAACAACTCAGGGAGTGGGAAAAGATAGGGTTTAGTAATGGCGTCATAACCACCCACTCACTGGTACTTTATGTACGCGCCCAGGGGACTAAGAGTTCTTCGGGCCTTACAGCCTGGAACCTCGAAGAGAAATAACCAAGGCATTGACCTCAGAGATGACCTGCCTCGTGGTGGGCGGTAGCCACTTGGTGGGGTCTTCATGTCTCCTCAAGTAGGCGTAGGGGTTCTTACTTATGCGTTAGTGCCACGTCTGCGACATAGCAGTGGCTGTATATCAAATACAAGAGCCATACACGCCGCTCATAACATATCCACGCGATGGGACAAGGGGGCTGGGATTTGGCTACAAAATGATCTGGCCAGATTTAAAGACCGAGGTCAAAAGTTCGTACTGACAAACTGAAAGTTATGACAATGAATTCAAGTTTAGATCTACTTGTTTGACGTTGGAACTGGATTCTGACCCATGTTTAACGAGAGTCTCGTTTGTCTGCCGACTGACGTCAGCGTAAAGTAGAGAATCACGGTGTAAGTTTCACGGAAACAAAGTCGAGGTAAAGTAAGTAGAGGAAGAGTAGCAAATCGTTAACTCAGAATAACAAAGTTCTATCTGACATTTTGGGGCCGTTTTGAGTTAGTAAGACTATGAGATCAGAAATCAAATGCTCTATCTGCTCTATCAAAATCGCAAGATTATTCTGAGACGTTATCAAGATATCCAAAGAATTGCACTCGAAAAAGCTTGACATAATTGTGAATTTGAAAGTTTTTGCCGTCAAATTTCTCAAATCTAGATAGGCTACTGAGCAGATACAACTTTGTAATTCTAGGGTAGCGAAATATTACAACATGCGGTTAATTCTTTTAACCAAAACTATAGGGAAAGGATAGATCCAGAAAAAACAAACCTTTGCCACCAGATCACCCACAGGCTACAGTCAAAGCCGAAACTTGCCCCCCCCCCCCCCCCCCCCCAAAAAAAAAGGCCAGAAAAAGAAAACGCGTGTGTCATTATCAGAAAGACACCCGCCAAAGCCCACCCAAATTAATCTAATAACTGTAAGATGACGTGGCAGTCACATAGAACAAAGCGTTTCCTTTCCTGTCCTATCGTCTCGTCTATGAAAAGCGAGGAATAACAAGGGCTAAAGCACAGGGGCACATTGCAGATCTCAGTCCCTATACTAAGGGCTCATAAGACTATACTGGGTGATCGGTACAAATACATGTAATACGACATACAAACGTTACGTTACACCCAACCTCTCGGCTTGTCAGTCAAATGAGGCAACGCCAGTGTACTCAACTCGTTAGCGACAATCACATTATTTCTGCTGTCGTCTGAATTTTACAATATTGTCTCACAAGATTAAACAAGGTCCCCCCCCTTGTGGGCACACGTTCCCCGAGCACAAACCCAGAAATCAAAAGCGTCAAATCAACCATGAACAACTGTTTAAACTTTGTCGGGGCCCCACGTCTCAAAATAAAATGAGTTCTGACCAAGAAGTGACAATGTTTTGCTAGCAAGAAAAGTCAAATCCAGGCACGGTTTATGGGGGGTGGGGGGGGGGAGGAGGGGAAAGAGAGAAAGAGAGGGGAGTTGTCCCTCTTAACGGAGAGAAATCACCGAGAAGGCCTGAAGGGTGCATGTGTACCTTTAGCAATACTGCCATGGCGGTATGGCACATACTCAAAAGAGCACATTAGAACAAACCAAATTAAGCCAAGCTAAATTGTTTTTTCTGCACGTAAATAATTTCGGACGTTCAGCAAAACCGACAGAAGGACATGGAGAAGGAGATGTCCATGGACCACCTAATACCAATCTATTATCATGGACATATGATGGTGCGGTATTGTACAGAAAATGAAGGCCACGTAACAACGAAAGGTAAAAGGGCAAAACTCTGGAGAGACTTAATACCCGAAACCAATTATTATAATAGCCAAAAGCTAAAGCAAAACATTGTTTTAATATTTTTTGTAAAAGTTTTGCGGCTCTTGTAACACAATTAGGTCATACAAGTGCCGAAGATTAGAGATGTTACACGACAGTAACAAACATCACACAAGAGGCGAGATAACGACGACAGATCGTTTATTGGAAAGAAGTAGCAAACCACACCAGAGCACCAGCCAATCACCTACAAAAATCATTGACGACGAAACTGTGGTACTGACCATGCCATAGGACAACATAAACGACAACAAAAAGAAAAATGAACACGTCGATGCGACACAAATCCAACAATCATAAAAGAATTAGGGTTGTTATTTCGTGTGGAAGACTTAGATCTAGTATTTAGCATGTTTGTTTGTTTTTAAATACAAGTGCAACATGTACTGTAGGTGTTCTGTGAAGAATAGTATGGGGTGCAAAAGCCACTTTCAGGCTGTATCGTTATTTATTTAAGAGACACGACTTTACATTTAAAGCAAATCTATAATATGCTAAAGCAAAATTGAATGAAAAGCATGCCTATATCTTCTATAAAAAATCATCTCGAGTATAAAAATGCCCAAATACATGTATGAGGAATCGAACCAGGATCACTCAACTACAGTTCAGCGCGATACGAACACGGTTTACAGAGCACCCTTTGATCACATCCAATTGTCAAACTCTCACGAATGTCCCAGTTTTCTTTTTAATTATAGTACACATGTAAGAGTTTTACGGCACTTGCAACACAATATGGTGATATAAGTGCCGAAGATTAAATGTGGTACAAGAGAGTAACAAACATAAAGAAGGACTAGAAATCAGGCCATTAGATGTTTAATAGTAATAGGAAAGATTGAGCAAACCACACCAGAGCGACCGCCAACCACCCACTCCCCAGTCTTCAAAGAACAACAATTTAACTGATATAACTAGGTGCAAAAACGCTACCAACAGTTTTATACAATCCACACAACATTCCACTGCCTCACCCCCCCCCCCCCCCCCACTCTCACTCTTCTTCCTCTCCTTACTCTCCATCTGCGCCTGAAAATAGGCGCCTAAGAACCGTGCGGCCATGTCTCCTCATCTATGGCCTATGGATTTTTTTGTTGCTGTCGGGTTTGGGTTTTTTTTGTTTTTGTTGTTTTTGTTTGTTTGCTGTTTTTTCACCAAACCAAAGTACCTCTCGGTGTTCAGAGATCGTTTGTACAGGCACCCGGAAACTACAAAATAACGCGTATACGAGGGAGGTTAAAGAAGTCTTTGGTCTAAATATAGAGGAATAAAGATAGAACGCTGTAACTTGGCACACATTCTTTCACTTCTCTACAGGGTTGGGTTGATTTAAATCAGTTGATTTTTTAAATTTAAATCAACTTGATTTTTTAAATAAAAATCAGTGATTTAAATCACTTTAAAAAAAAATAATTTTTATTCAGTTCTTACACATTTCAACATTCAGAATTCCTTTCCTTGGTTTCATAAAACAGATATAAGGTTCAGTAGACTAATATAATTATGCTTAAAAGTCTGATTTCCCCCCTTTCACTGTAAAATAATACAGTATTCAATTTACTTTTTTTTTCCATAATTGAAACCAGAGCTGGGTTGATTTAAATCAGTTGATTTTTTAAAAATTTTAATCAATTTGATTTTAAAAATAAAAATCAGTGATTTAAATCACTTTACAAAAAAATGTATTCAGTTTTTACATCTTTATACTTTCAGAATTCCTTTCCTTGGTTTTATTTTAAATATAAGGTTTAGTAGACTAATATAACCATGCTTAAAAGTCTGCTTTCACCCTGTCACTGTAAAATAATACAGTTCTCAATTTACTTTTTTTCATAATTGAAAACCAGGGTTGGGTTGATTTAAATCGGGTTGATTTAAATCAGTTGATTTTTTAAAATTTAAATCAACTTGATTTTAAAAATAAAACTCAGTGATTTAAATCACTTAAAAAAATGTTTTCTGTTTTTACATCTTTAAACATTCAGAATTCCTTTCCTGGGTTTTATAAAACAGATATCAGGTTTAGTATGTAGACTAAAATTGCTTAAAAGTCTGCTTCCCCCCCCCCCCCCCCCCCTGTCACTGTAAGTAGTAAAATAATACAGTATTCAATTTACTTTTTTTCATAATTGAAATTAGCATTTTCTTTTTCTTTTTAGACAAACACAAGCGCGTGCTCACACACACACTGTAATAAAAATAAAATACAAGTTTATCTATGCATAATTACCCCCCCCCCCCTTCCTTTTAGACTGACATTTTCTTCATTTTTTGTCTGTAGCCATAATTCACTGATAGCAGATTAAGGCTTTCTAAAATTGCAGTTGTTTAAATTGATCATTAGTTAAAATAAAGACAATGCATTTTGCACCAAAAGAACATACTTTTAGCCACCAAAAATCTCAAACTGTGTCGACATTTTTAAAAAAATCAAAAAAATCCGATTTAAATAATAAAAAATCTGATTTAAATTTAAAAAATCGATTTTTTTTATTTTTATAAAAAAAATCACCAACCCTGCTTCTCTACATAGTCACCATGCAGAGTAATACATTTCTGTCACCTCTCTTTGACCTTCAAAAGTCCTTGAAAGTAAAATGACCCAGAAAGGTCCTCTAACCAGTCTTCTACAGCTTCAATGGCGTCCTCGATGTCATGGAAACAACGTCCTTAGAGTTATTCTTTAAGATTAGGAAAAAGAAAAAGTCTGAGGGGGCTAGGTCTGGTGAATAATGTGGGTATGGCAGGATTTCAAAGCCGAACTGGTCTGCTATCTCGGCTGCTTGTTGTGCCCCGAGCGCAGGGGCGTTGTCATGCAGTAGGAGGACCCCATTACGGAGTTTTCCACGTCTTTTTCTCACCATTTCGGACCGCAATTTTACAAGAAAACCCGAATAGTAGTCCCCTGTGACTGTTTTTCCATTTTTCAGGTAGTCAGTCATGACCTTCACAATCCCAGAAACACGATAGCATGGCCTTTCCGCTTGACGGCGTTACCTTTGCCTTTGTTGTTGTTGAGGGAGAAGAAGGGGTTTCACATAGCACGGAAGACATTTTTTTGTTCTGAACCGAAATGATAAATCCATGTATCATCAATAGTCACCATGTCTTTAAAGAAATCTGTGTCACTGGACTCAATTTGAATGAGAATTTTGCAGGACTCAACCCTCTGCTTCTTTTGCTCACTTGTCAAAAGGCGCGGTACCCACCATGTAGACACCTTATTCCTGTTTGGATGGTCATGGAGAATCGTTTCAATTGACCCTACACTGATTCTTGTTTCACTTGAGAGCTGTTTAAAAGTTAAACGTCGGTCTTGTAGAACCAGTTTCTTCACTACGGATACATTCTCTGCTGTTACCGCAAAGGATGGTCGCCCTTCAAGATTTTCATCCATCACCGACATGAATCCAGATTTCAGTTTTCTTACCCAGTATGTCACAGTATTATTATAACGAGAACATTAAAATTTGTCACAATTAACTTGGGCCATTTCTTGAAAATTGTCCGAAGGGGAATTTCCATGCAAGTGTAAAAACTCGATAAATGAGCGATACTAAACAGGCTCCATGGCACAGCTTCAGCAAAGAAAAACAAACGTTGTTGTACATGGTTTCATTTAACACGCTGACGAGTGGCTTATTATGGTCGGATTTCCCAGAAAATTTGCAAGGTGCGTTCCAAAAATATTGTTTAAAGACTGGCAAAATATCATTACTCTACTATGATTCCTTCATACCCAAACAAAAGACTTACTGAACCCCCCTGGTACACTTTCGTTTATTTTTCGCGAGGGTTTTACTGCACTTGCAACACAAACAAGTTATGCCGAAGATTAGAGGTGTCACTTGAGAGTAACATACAATATGTGTACAAACAAAAGGAGAGATATATGAATGATAGCCGTTTGACAGGAATGGTGCTAACCACATTACACATTGTGATATATTTTTTAAATCACGCAATTTTATCTTGTGCGCACCCAAAGCAAACACCTACCCACAAAGCGACCATGGGTCCATTCTGCTGCTGCCCTGACTCAAGTTTAGTTCTTCATAGAGCAGTATACGAGAATAAATTCGGCTAAATGAGCATCTGTTTTTTTTTGTTAGTTCCGGGATCTCTCTTTACTCTGACTGGTTGTGACACTGTAGAAGCCTATCACGTTGTGTTGATCACGGTTAAGGAAACAACAAGCAGAACCAGAAGCCTTTATAAAAATAATAACTCACAAAATTGTTGTGGGGGTTGTTCTGTTTCCACCATCATCCTCCCTCACCCCGCAAAAAAGTAATTAATTAACCCACCAAAAATATAGAACAAATAAAAAAAACCAAACAAACAAACGAAATAAATAAATAAATAAATAAATCATCAAAACAACTTATATTGACGTATCATGAAACTCATTCAGAGCCCTGTCGTCTGACAAAACAAACGTGTGCACATACCTGTATGTCAACAAAATACAGAAAAACGGTGCTAAAAAAAGGGCATAGCTCTATCTAACAAATTAATCAAACTTTTGAAAACATGAAATGACCAAATTAGAGCATTGACTCTTTCCCTCCCAAAAAACTACGACCAGAACAGACATAAACAATTTTCTTTGAAGCATTCATCTACTGTCAACAAAAATTAGCTGACAGAAATGCCGAAGATTAGAGGTGATACTAGAGGGTAACATAAAAAAAAGGAGAGATAAGGACGGTAGATGTTTGTTGCGAACTACACCAGAGCAATCGCCAACCAACTTGGCAGCACTCAAATAATACATAATTCAATAATAATCTAACATTTGCAAAAGACATGACTTGGCTGATTTCTTCTAAGAATCGCCAAAATCGCGAATTCATGTCACGCGAGACCCAAAAAACACACCAAACAATCGTATAGCGTACTGAGTTCTGACATTGATTTTTTTCCACGCCTTTCATAAAAATTATGCATGAAAATAATCTGTATGTAACAACTAATTCAGTTTTCACTTAAACAGGTGTAGAAACTCTTCTAAAGAATAATGCTTTTATAAAATGCCATCGTAGCTCATCGCAAAAAAAAAAAAATGCCCTACTGTTTTTGTTCGTTCTTTTGCTTGTATTTTTTTTTTTGGTAAGCGTTTTAAGGCGCTTGCAAATACATAAGGTCATATGAGCGTGCCAGACACATTAAACATTTTCAGTTTGGTAGAGATTAATTTTGAATTTTTCCCAGGTGGCGACCGATGCCTACTCTTATCGACTTTATGACCACCAAGGGATCTTTAACGTGCACAACTTGCCCACGGGACCTCCGGGAAAGCCAGGAGTCAGATCTTACCTACCCTAAGATCAGGGGTGTGGCTGAAAGACAGCAGTAAGAAGGCGCCAAGGAGTAGCAGCAGAAAGGCTGCAGAAAGAGTCGGAAGCCCAGAGGTGGCGGCAAAGGGGGATGGGGGGAGGAGGGGGCAGAAAGTGGAAGCGAAAGCAGACAACAAAACCGGTTAGCAGTAGAGAACCGGAAAGTAAGTGAAAGGAGAACATTTTAGGGAAGAAAATTTTTCGTCGCTGTCAGGTTTCGAACCCGGGACCTATTGAATGAGAGGCAAACAACTTACCTCAAGACCATTTACCACGACAATCCCTTCCCCTTTCCCGTTCCTGCTCTTCCAAAAAAAAAAAAAAAGAATAAAAAATTGTTTTTAAAATCGAGTGATCATATCGAAGGGAAGTAATCGATATTATACTTTTGAAAGATCTCCGAAGTGTACAGTTCTCTCCTTTGTTATTCACTTTTGATATCTCGACGTCATTTGTGGTAGAACTGGACTGTGCTCTGGTGAATGGGTCGGACTAAAGCTGAGCCAGGCGTCTTACACCATAGGTTACATTCCTCAACCTTGACTTTCACGGAACAGTTACTTGTGCAGTGGGTCAGACAAAACTAGAATAGGCCGAACTGAGAAGCATTGCACTAAAATGTTGGTACGCATTTAATCAAAGGATACTGAGTAATTCTACATGTGTTAAAAAAAAAACACCGTCTGACTAGAAGAACTAAAACACGCACACCTAAAAAATTTTCCTTGCAGACATGGTGATCTAATAAGGTAAAAAAAAAAAAGTATGATAATGATACCTGTGACTCAACTGAACTCATTCTACTAGCGAACACGACATTGGTCAAGCCTAGGCAAAAACAAAGATAGCAGTGATCTTAGACCCAAGACGAGCAATGGAATTAACCATAGGCCTCTATGGAGGTGGTTCCGAGACAAAGTTAAAGCATGAAAAAGAAAAATTGCTTCAAAACCAAACGGTATGGGTAGATGGAAATCTCTGTAATTTTACATCATCTATGGTAATATTTATAATAATCTTGTGGAATGACATCAAAAGAAAAATTGAGTCAGAGGCGAAAGAGGAGAAAAGGGAAGGGGGGGGAGGGAGAGAGAGAGAGAGAGAGAGAGAGAGAGAGAGAAAGGGGAGGGGGGGGGGGGGGAGGGGGAGAGAAAAATTGTGCATTTTAAAATTTCACCTTCATTGAGGTGAAGAAGTAACAATAGGGAATTAAAGTGCGTGAATCACAACGTAGCAAAGAAAAATTACTTTTCTTACAAATCAGACTCATGAACAAAACACTTAGTTCGGACCAATTGAATAATTTTAGTTTTAGTAAGAATTTTCGGCACTTGAAACACAATAAAGTCATCAAAGATTAGAAGTGTTATAAGAGAGTAACAAACAAAAAAAAAGAAAGAAGGGAGATAGAGAAAATAGATTTTTTATAGGAAAGAAGGAGCACACCACACCAGAGCACCCACCAAACACCCACACCAATTGAATGAGTGTAGCAAATAAGTAGACATTTTGCTAGCCATTAACATTACAACTGAGAAAAGCTTACCAAAAAAATTATTGCTAATTTGAAAAGACCACAGGAATGAATTGGGCTGTCACCATTAATCAACAATTCACTGTTAGAGAAATATATATTTGGTGGGGGGTGGGGTGGTGTTTGTTTATTTCATCATTTTTTCGCTTTGTGAATAACTGCTATAGAGATATTTGAGTCTATATGCAGTGTTGTTAGCATTCTTTTTTTTAAAAGTTCTGATGAACTCAGAAGGGATTATTTTGTTTTAGCCTTTACATTTTGTTGTTGGTGGTACATGTGTATCACATGAAAATTCACTTTCATACGTGTAATAAGAGACCTTAACTCAGGTCCAGCCTTAGTTGACAAACCTGTCTATAACAGTAATTTTTGTCTGTCATCTTGAGGGATTTTTATGGACAGGTTTGACTGTACATACTGTGTAAATAAAGGGAATGAATATAGAACAGCCACTAAAATGTTGGTGTCGGACTAATCCATACTCACCAGAAATAGTCCCAGGCACCCGAGTAATTGCTACTCGCTGGAAGTAGTCATAGGTATCGGACTAATCGTTTCTCGCCGGAAATAATTGCAGGTGTCGAACTAATCATTACTCGTTGGAAGTAATTGTTGGTGTCAGACTAACCGTTACTCGCCGGAAGTAACTGTTGGTGTCGGACTAATCACTACTGGCCAGAAGGAATTGCAGGGGTAGGACAAACTGCTTTTTATCGCCAGATGTGATTATGATACTGGCTAGGGGTTGGAACCACTCCACTGGAAGAAATTACATCAGCGGTTGTACTGAAAGTAATTGGGTTTGGAACCGATTCCTACGATTCCTAGCTTTCAATAATCGGGAATCTACAACAGTTACCATAAAAATTTAAAAAAACGGAATCGCCCGCCTCTAATGTGTAGCCTATCAATCGCCAGAAATAGTCATAGGTATTGGACTAATCGTTACTCACCAGAAGTAGTCACAGGTATCAGAGTAGCTTCTTGGATGGCTGAGGCTGAAAACACCATCAAGGAAGTCTGCCAACTGGAAGATATAAAGCGGGAGGAAGAATGGATAAAGATGAATGAGAGACAGCAGGGAGATTTTGGGAAGGTAGTGATTACGCTGAACAGAGAATGTAGAGAGTGGCCACAGGGGGCGACAGATGCTGAGATACGACAACTGATGGAAGAAAACTCACGGCACGGAGATGTGGTTGCATACACGGATGGATCTGTTAAACGACGGGAAAAATCTGGATGGGGCTTCTCAGCAAGAGTGAGTGGCAGATTGGTGCAGGAACAGTAGAGAGCATACGATATGACAACATCTAGCATGAGAATGGAGATAGAGGCTATCACTCAGGTTCTTAAATGGGTCACAACACTTCGACAAGCAATGTGATCTTTGTCACAGACTCTCAGAGCACTCTGAGGAAGATTGAGAGTGGGAACCAGCTGAATGGACAGAGCTCCTGAAGAAGACATCACTGAAAAAGATCACGTGGATCTTCACCCCGGGCCATGCTGGAGTCAAGGGCAATGAGTGGGCTGATGAGCTCGCTGGAAAAGCAAGATCTAAAGGGAAGCTGTGCCCTGACAAACCTGAAATTGTACGTTCAGTCAGGGAAAAACTAGAAAAAGAACAAGAGTCGGAATACCATCATCTTGAGCAATTTTGTGAGCTTGGAATTGGATGGAGCGCCTGCAGAAGTTCAAGACTTAGTGGGAGGAGCAGAAGGCTATGGAATCAGCCATTGCTTGGAACCGTCAGCATCTACACACTTCGAGATGTGCTTCTTCAGGGGACGGAATGCTTATGGGGATGCCCGTTGTGCAATGATGTCGGTCCTTCACAGAAGTAAACAAGTATCAAAGTAATTGCTACTCGCTGGAAGTAGTCATAGGTATCGGACTAATCGTTACTCGCCAGAAGTAATTGCAGGTGTCGAACTAATCATTACTCGTTGGAAGTAATTGTTGGTGTCGGACTAATCGTTACTTGCCGGAAGTAACTGTTGGTGTCTTACTAATCACTACTGGCCAGAAGGAATTGCAGGGGTAGGACAAACTGCTTTTTATCGCCACATGTGATTATGATACTGGCTAGGGGTTGGAACCACTCCACTGGAAGAAATTACATCAGCGGTGGTACTGAAAGTAATTAGGTTTGGAACCGATTCCTAGCTTTCAATAAATAATCGGGAATCTACAACAGTTACCAAACCCCCC
>NW_004797295.1:1036710-1039265 GCF_000002075.1 Aplysia californica | reverse complement strand
GTAGTAGTAGTAGTAGTAGTAGTAGTAGTAGTAGTAGTAGTAGTAGTAGTAGTGGTAGTGGTAGTAAAGATTCTCTACTAGATCTAGATCTAGAGAATCTTTGGTATCTAGATCTAGATCTAGATCTAGATATCTAGCAGTAGTGGTGGTGGACTAGGCTGTAGTGTGTAGGCTAGTTTAAAGTTTGGTTGGGTGCGTCTACAGAGAGATTTCTGACCTGCCTTTTAGCTTAGCGGTAAACACAGTAAACATCATTTTTATTTACTCAGTTGATGAAGTTAGCGCCCGCTACGACTACGATGCTCTTACGGTTTGGGAAAGTTTAACATTCGCTTCTCATTGAATGTATAATAACAACAACATTACCTTGAAAAACAGTAAAACTTCGCTGCATTTCGAGAGTCGGCGTCCACCACACAGGTGCAATCCAGTTTCGCGAACTAAGAAATGTACGAGCAAAACCAATGACGCTTTCTTAGAACACCTTTGTTTCGTATCTGAAATAGAAGGGTCAATCTTTTAGATTCATCACCTATCATTGATCTAATATAATCTTGACGAACAAAATTATTTGTGAAAAGATTACGAAACATGAAACTTCGGAAGCTGTCCCTGTGGCTGGCAAACATACGAGCTGGGACTGTTGGCACAATAATTTTATGTGGGGTTTGCTTTGCCTGATGACATCCGCCTACATAGTGTCATCAGGTTTTATACTTTTAAAAACAAATGCATTTTGTATAATGCTCACCACAATTTATTTTTAAATGAACTCTTGTTTTGGATTAAATTAAGTCTTTCTGTAGATTTTCGGATGTTATATATCATAGGGGTTGTTAAACATGTAATTATAAATTGTAATCATAACATTTTCTGAAAATGATGAGATCACCATTATAAGTGCCAGAGCCTAGGCTTTCTCAGTAACCGAGAAAGCCTAGGCCAGAGCTGAAACACATCGGCAATCCACCCATGCGTTCATATTTCTCTGCTCAAAATGCTCTAAAAAATATATTGTGATCAAGTTCTCACATTTCATGTTTGTAAAATAAAATTGTTGATTTTACAGAATATGGACACTTTCTAATTACTTCTGGAACAAACCTCGATCGTAGCTTGCATTAAAAAAAAAAAAATTTTGGTGGTGGTGAGTGAAAACCGGAGAAATTAGTTTTCAAAACTGCAACAATTTTGTGTCTTGTATTAACTGAAAATGGAGCGATTATGAAAAAAAGACCACATTTTTTAACCTCTCAGGTATAAGCGCTGGGGGTTGTACGACGACAGAAGAGTGTGTAATAACTTTATAATAATACGATATCGCTTCTCTCAAACTAGATCATCAGGGCTGACACATGTTAGAGAGTATTGCTCAAATGGGTGTTTGTGTGTGTGTGTGTGTGTGTGTGTGTGTGTGTGTGTGTGTGTGTGTGTGTCTGCGCGTGCGCGCCTAATTATACTGGTTCCAATTCAAGTAATAACCAGAGGGGAATAATCGTTGGGTGGTAGTAGGCCTATTAATTGATACTGATTTTATTGGTTGGTGATCACACATCGGTAATCAGTCATTCGTCACACGGTCATCTCGTCACACCCCAATTATGTGTGACGAAATGATTTCGCTTATATACCTCTCCAAAATTGTTATGCTAGTAGAGTTTTGGAGGATCAGCCTAAAGTTTTGGTTTGAAGTTCTATAAATTATTAATGTAAATCAAATCTTCGTCCGAACTAGATCATATGCTGAACAATTGTTTAAGAAAGGCAATAATAATGTCTGGCAAAGAGTTCATTAAAGCTTTATGTTTGAAAGTAAGGGTCTAATTTTAGCAAAAGCGCAGTACCGTACGTACATTTCTATCAGCTAATTTATTTTTAACAAAACTAATAATATAGTCTTGCCAATCACATCTTTCACCAATAATGCCTAAAAACTTTGTTGATCTGACTCAATAGGTTTCAATATTGTCAATGCATATTTATGAACGGTGTAGCTGATCAGGTAGGCACGACGACTCGAACAGCCGCCCCTCCGTCCCTCTACACGCAGCCCCAACCCTTCCCCAAAAATCATGATTTGAGATTGCCATGACAATATCCGCGTTTGACGCTTGCAATTAGTGTTGTAACGAACTGACCGTCTCCATTCAACCTTGTGCATTTGGGGTGTGACGAGATGACTGTGATGTCTTGAATGCACCTGTGTGGTGAAATGACCGTGAGACGAAGTGACTGGTATTCCAAACATCGGCATCACTAAAAATTTAAGAGACGAGACGGGGGGGGGGGCACTTATTGGCTCTGATAGTGCGCAGCGTTGATATCTCGTGTGGCCTGCTCTACGTCCAGGGATTTTGTTTTTTGAATCGTCACAAAAGCAGTAGGCCTTTTATAGCTATTAACAGATGTTTGGGGGACATATGCCCGTGGCTCTGCGGAAACCCCACTGCATGACCGCTAATAAAAAAAAAACCCATGTATTTTTGTTAATATAAAACGTAATACACTGTAGCTTTTCCTTGGATGATGCATACAATACAAAAAATATACCCCCC
>NW_004797295.1:1025666-1035149 GCF_000002075.1 Aplysia californica | reverse complement strand
CACACACACACACACACACACTGAAACACACACACGGGCAGCAAGTGGTCATATAGGCTAAATCTTTACCTCTGCATCAACACAAATATTTTCCCTAATCTCCCACAGGACTAAACCGTGAGCTTTAGTTTCTAGAATTTCTATATTATGTTGCGTAGTTTGGCTGCTCACAAGTATATCATGGTCATGAGGAAAATCGACTCTCCAAATTTCACTGCAATATATTATGTTCTCATTACTTACTTACTACCCGTTACGCCATCTGGTGTTTAGGGCAGCAACAAAGGATCTCCAGCTCTGTCTGTTTTGGGCCATCTTGGTCAGCGTCCCCCACGAATGATTCCAGGATTTCATTTCAGACTCTACTGTGCGTCTCCAGATCACTTTGGGTCGGCTTCGGGTGTCCAGTGGAGGGCAGTCTTCACAATAGAGTCTGGTTCTCTTCTCAGATAACATGCCCAATCCATCTCCATCTTCTCCTTTTTATTATGGTGGTTATGTTCTCATGTGTTGGCCTAAATACTTATTTGCTGCAAAAGTGTCACTTATATTTCGTGCCAAAACCGCTCTCTGCATACAATACAATTATAATAATGAATTGGCGGTGTACCGTTTCATTATTCTTGAATAAAGTGCTCGATTGTCGAGTTCAGTGTCACAGTATTTCTCCAAACTGATTGACGGTGCTGCGGATCTTTAAAATGGACTGTCCCAACTTGTTTTAAATGAATTAGGAAAAATAGCAACCATTTAATTAGGCCTACATGAATTATTGTGCTTCCCACCTGCTAACTGAGCTACACATGTGAATGCCGCCGAAAATCCATGACAATTCAATTGACCAAAGTTACTATGCACATACAACGGGCCAAAGAACACACACACACACACACACACACAAACACACACACACACACACACACACACACACACACACACACACCACAACACAACAGAACACAAACACCATAGAAAAGGGGTAGATATATAGCAAGAAAATAGCAATAAAAATGTAGATGAGATCTATATTACGGGTTTTAATGGGTAAATCTAAAACACGAACATTTTCTGCTTTTTCAAACGAGGTGGGGATAGCAAAGTACAGTAATACGGATCTAATAGTAATACATGTAATAATAGCAGAGACCAAGCAATGTAAACCCCGCTGGGTCTCTCTCTGCAATAGCCAAGATTCGAAACGCGCTCCACAGGAAGTCGCTACCTCTGCATTCCTGAAATGTAAACAGTAAACAAAGCTACTGGCCGTAGAGACAGTGACATCGTGACAGCACTCGTGTCTTCACGAACAAGACAGAGGCAGATCTAGAATCTAGGTATGTTTGCTTGAAAAAAATATGCTTCCTCGATTCTATTCATGAATTAATTTTAGTGTTTTAGACCCTCTGGCATTCTATGTAGACTGCTGTAGTAAAGTGTTGCAAATTTAGAACAAAATCAGAGGAAAACAAGATTTTTTTATCCTGCCACGACGCGCACTTCTTTTCGTTGACAGCATTTCGCTCGGCACTTCCTCGATCTAGAATCTAAGTCTAGATTAGATTCCACAACAGTGCTCGTCGTAGAGGGCCATGAATCTTCGTCTTGACAGACCTGATCTTCAGATACTCTAGATCTTTGTAGTTTAAGAGGTAAGATTGAAGAATACCGGACCAGCGGACTGACTTTGCCTAGATCTATATGTCTCAACCTTAGGCTTAGAAATTCATAATTTGCCCGTTTTTAATATCTCTCTCAATGGAGAATCTCGGACCGGTAGATCTATTCATTAAAATTTTGTCAGGGGGGAGACCCCCCTGAACCCCCCCTCCCCCCTCCTCCACCCCAACCACCCGCCCCACCTACCCCACTTTCTCGCTCAATAATGTACGAGTAGTCCGGTTTAAGATTTTATATTATATATATATATATATATATATATATATATATATATATATATATATATAGATCTCTATTATAGGATCTATATAGGATGATCCCTCTAGTTCTTTAGTCTATATCTTACCGTTACATCTTACTTTCATTAATTTAATAAATTTTGGTAACGTCATAACGGACCTGGCACAATGACAATGAGAGGCGACTGACTGATGAGAATCAAATGCATCCACTAGTGCTGCATTATTGTGTGCTTTTAAAAAGAAAAGCTACTGGATTGTACTTCCTATACAGTACAGGCCTACTTGTACCGGTACTCCGTTTTCACCCATTTCAAAATAGTCAATGTACACAAGATTCAAGATGGAATTGCAAGACAGCCAGAAATAAATTCAACCTTTGGTATTTTCCGTCTTGGACAGGGGAATGTATTGGGGGTGGGGGGCTGTTGTAATTTAAAGCAAGAGATCAAGGGTCACCTCTCGTCTCCGGTCGACAGTTAGCCTAGTGGTCAAAACTTTACACCTCCCAAGTGCTTGCCTAGCCACTCTGATAATGACATGTTTCAGACTTACTACTGAAAATACTACTAATCACTAATCCATTGCCACGATCAGTGCTTGCATCTCTTTTGGACGGAAACAGAAATGATTGAACGTCTCCTTTGCTTTCACCCTTTGCCCCACCATTCGATGTAATTAGCACAAAAGAATTAACCCATGCCACACCACTCTTCCCCTGCATGTAACAATTTCTCGCGGAATTTTTTTCGGCATCGATGATGGATACTATCAGGGCAGAAAGCAGTAGCAGTCAAATTTCTCCTACCAAGGAAAGTTTCAGTGCTGGTGCACCACTTAAAAACTTTGAAGACAAGCTAATGTTGAGAATTCACACCGATACTGCACCCCTGACCATCTGTAGCTCAGTATTCACATGGGTGTGGTAACAGCTTCCTCAAAACCACACCCATGGTCGTCCCTTTCTCAGAACGGAGATTTATCTGTAAACAGAACCAACCTGTTCTCATTGCTGCCTTCTCCATCTCCCATACCTGAATGCATCAAGCTTACCAATTACAAGGAGTCCCTGTGGTTTTCTATTAGTATTGTTCTTATACCAGAGTTATTGCTTGGATGTTTTGGGCATGTCAATTTCTTGTGGTATCTCTGATCACGGTATGAGTGGCAGCTAAGCATCGTTAAATTTAACCTTCTGTCAGTGTTTTGTTCTAAGCAACCTTGGTTTATTTTGACAGAGAAAACAAATTTCCTAAGGTTTTCTCTTTTTCTTTCTTTCACAATGTTTTTTTTAAAGCTTAATTAATACCCTAGATCTGTATGGTTCTTTATTTTTGTATCTGAGCTGTGCAATGCCAAATTTTTTCACAAAACAAATGTGTGTATTCCATGTTACACCATGTCTATTATGTAAGCAATGACAAGTGCAAAGAAATTGATTGGGAATGTTTCATATCTTTACACACTGCCAAATATTACTATGAGAAACGTCAACTGGTCCCAACATTTTTTTTTCATATGAATGTGTGAAAGTTCACATAAAAGCATCAAATATCTAAAGAAAACCAATAATTTGCGACAGATATTATATTGAGTCAAAACGGATGTAAAATGGGATTCAAATGAACAATTAAAGAGCTATACAATGCCTAGCATCACCCCCCCCCTCCACACACACACTCCATACACTCTTTCACCCCCTAAATTCCTCTTTCTAAGACACAATTTTTTTCTGGCTCCTTTGCGATTCCGTCTTTCCCAGGTTTGACTGTACAATACTTGCGTTGTTAAGATGAATATTGTGAATTGTACGGCAAGCGAAATCCCTAGCACTGGTGTTGATTTACTGACATGTTTCGGGGATATTAATGTAAAATTTGTTATATTATAAAATAGCTCTCCCCTCGTCTCTATGACTTCAAGTTAGTGGAATGTAGTACCTGAAAGGTTATGCAGTTGCCCCTTTTAATCATGTTTGGGTTTGCTTCAATATTTAGTCTTAATTTATATTAACAATATCAGAAAAGTTATGCTGTGAAAAAATAGTAAGCGGAGACATGAAACATTACTCTCTCCTCTGCCCTCAGTTTTGCTGATGAACTGTTTAAAATGACTAGTGATTAACTATAGTCTTTTACTATTTGTGATATAGACAGGGAAATATAATCATATTTTTGATAGCAAGGGTGGTTGAGTTGCAGTTGAGGGTGTAGTACAGTTGAACTTGGAATTGCAGAAACCTGAGGTTGTAAAGTCTTTCCCTTCCCATGTGATAAATTATTGCAGTATATATCAATCTGTCCGGAATTAAAGTAATTCAAAACTTGCTTGAATTCTTATTGATAAGTTACCTATTCAGAACAAAAAACTTCTTTTCCATGTCGGTTCAGAGCCACAAATGCAGCTCTGATTTGAAGAATTAACAAGTGTCAGTTGTTTGATGAATACGTTGTGAGCCCTTTGACGAGGTGAAAGCTCTAATGTGATCCAAACCTGTCTCAGATCCTGTCGACTGTACATAGCATATTATGTTTTATTCCAAGTTGGTTTTGTGATGCAATCATAATGTGTTGTCCAGTTTTATTTGAAAAAGTTGACCGAATATTATATTGAGACCTTGACTTCATTTGTCTCTTATTTTGTTGTTTTTCTTCTCTATGCTTTTTAAAATTAAGTAGATGACAGATTCGAAAATTACGTTGATGATTCCAATGTTGCTTTATTTCAGAGCTAACATACTGATTTGTGCCTACAATGGTCTCTTTATGATGTTTAAAAAAAATTGTAATGTTATACTCATATCTCACTTTGAACCATGTGTTTATTCTGCCAGCATCATACTTTTGCTTCTTTTTTGTCCAAATCCTTCGTGTACTTGTTAACCTGGCATTCTTTCAATTATAAACAAGTTTACCAAATGGATATCATAAAGATTTAAGACGTCTAGAGCAAACACTTTTTGTTCTGTCTGAGAATGCTCATTTCACATCGGTAATAGCATTGTTTCAGAATAAATGCACAGCCACACCTTTTTCTCCTCTTAATGCATTCATAATTTCTAGCCTGTATGTCAAAAAAGCGTTGATGAAATTGCTTACTGTCGCCACCCCCCCCCCCCCCAAAAAAAAGAAAGTAAAATAAAATAAATAAATAAATGCAAACATTTTAAAACCTCATCTGGTTAGAATTGAGGCACGCGCTCAGCATCTGAGAGGGTATCCATTGGGACAACATGATATTTAAAATGTCATGCCCATGCATACTCTTGTACCTGCATCAGCCAATGTCTCTTAAATGTTCCTTTTCAATGTGAAATGCCCACAGCAAGTGGGATTGATAATACAAATTGTATTCCTAACAATGCACTTTGCAGGGGACTTTAACCCCCCCCCCCCCACCTGTTTCTTTCCAACCACCACTAATACTGATAGATAAACAGAAAAATAAACGTTTTCAGCCACACTGTTGACTCGCAGCCTTTGTGAACAGATTACATTGTTTATCAGAACAGCGCGTGGAAAAGTGTGTCCAGAGGCGTGCAGGTGGTTGGAGGGCGCCACTGCACTGGTTGGTCCTACTTCTTCACTTTGCCCTCTCTTGTTTCTTTCTGTCTTACTTTTCCCCCCTGCACTAATATAACTATTATTGTCTTGATTTTCTTCTCTATACTCAAACCAATAAAAAGGAGTGTGTTTTAAATAAATGTTTTCCCATGTAGGTCTATGCCCCTGGAACCTAGAGCTTGTGAAGGCGTTTCAATTTGTTCACGAGAAAATAACACAGCGATGCTATGCTTGGCAGTAGTCGTTCAATATTTGTACAGAATGATAGTCCGGCAGTTTGGTCATGGAAAAGGACGTCTCGCATTAAAAGAAATATCGTCGGGGTAAATGTAGAAAGAAAAAAAAAAGCGATACTGTTGTGTCCGTTTTGCTCGTTTCCGTCGAGCTCATGTACTTTTGATAGCAATGGGGGCTATATAATATATACACATTATTCTGCGTGAGATGTATTATTCATCTCATTAGTATAACCTGCTTCTGTGGTGTAGCGGTTTGACACTTTGTCTTTGCACCAAAGATAGTAAATAACAAGATGGGCCACTCAGCCAAAAAAGTGTCCGCAGGAAGTATGCTCTTTGCTTCAGATGGCGCTACAGTCTGTTTTGAAGCTCTCGTTCGTTTTTCCAGAAGAAGAATAGGAATAGCACCTCCTTGCGTGCGCAGATCGACTGCTGTTCATCAGCAGTTCGGGTACGTTCAGTGCGGAGTTTTAGTTTTTAAAAATATTTTAATGACCTCTCGCCTTTCACATTCTAAAGTCAAATTAAACGAAGAAAACCATCACCCTCTCCTCCGGAAGAGGTTTTTTGTCAGCGTAACCATTTTAAAAAAGCGTTCTTCCGAAATTTATCCCAAAACTTGCTAGTGTCACTTTTATTTTTTTAAACTCAAGTAGGGTAACTCTGTTCGCAAAGAGTGCGCTTTTGTGAAGAGGGCGCCACCAAATTTTGAGGACACTTTTTTAATTGGCTCAAAGAGAGAAGTGGCCCATCTTGTTATGTACTATCATTGGTTGCACATAGGAAACCCGAGTTCGATTATTATGTGGGGATGATTTTTTTTTTTCGAGTGCGTGTATCTCGGTTTTTCTGCTGAGGTGCTGTATCCCTCTCAGCCCTGGTTGGCCCTGACAGGCAGGGTCGGAGCCGGCCTCCTGAATGATCTAAATCATGTCGATACGGGCGTAAAAGCACTTGCACTTAAAGAAAGAATGATTTTTTAACTCTGCCCGTACGTCCTGGGGTCATTTTGTACCCCGGGGTTGTATTCTTCACATTTTAGAATACTTCTCGTATGACGATCTCTTTGAAACCTTCAGTATTTCTTTAAAAAATCACTTTGACCGACTGCTATGCAAAGCGTTGGCGTACGGATCGGATTAACGACTAAATTTCCTCTTTGGAAAGTGGTGGCACAGAGTTCCCCACGTCGTATGGACACGATAGTAAAACACGACGTACAGATAGGGTTAATTAGCAAACATCAACAGATGCCTGTCCACTACAATAATTTATAATGTGCTAATTGTCAGACATTTGCAACGTAAATGCGTTTCTCTTGCTCGTCCTTGGGGTATAAATACATGGATTGTAGCCTTCTGTCAAATTTCTAAGGAGTCAAGTGCCGGTCATACGCCAGAAATTTGTTTTTAGTACTTGCTTTCTGTCCTGATGTTCTTCCTTGTTGGAAA
Source organism: Aplysia californica (assembly GCF_000002075.1). Taxonomy (NCBI): domain Eukaryota; kingdom Metazoa; phylum Mollusca; class Gastropoda; order Aplysiida; family Aplysiidae; genus Aplysia; species Aplysia californica. The sequence continues at coordinate 1,027,980 of NW_004797295.1, read as the reverse complement.
CTGCCATTAGTAGGTTCTGCTTTTTTAAAAATTCTCCATAGCTGTTGTTTCTGACCAGAGGTTTTGCTTTCTCTTGCTGTTAGTAGATTATGACTGCTCGGCCTGTCGACCGAAGATCCTGTTTTGCCAAAAGAAAAGAAAAGAACCCGGAAGCCCCCATTATTATTGAGTGAGACCCGCCTTCAAAATGACCTGTTTGTTGGACCTTAACTCTTAATAATGATAAGAATAATAACATTTATGTAGCGCATATCCACGCTCTGCAGCATACTCTATGCGCTTTACAACTCTTATTACCCAAGCACACCCATAGTACACTCCGAAACACCTCTCTCTCTCTCTCTCTCTCTCTCTCTCTCTCTCTCTCTCTCTCTCTCTCAACGGTAATTTACCTGTGTGTGGCGCTAATGTATTACTCATGACTTATGCTTGAGCTGACGTTTGGGAAAGCAAAGACTGTAATTGGGGCATGGCGGTAGAATTTACAGGAAGATATAGCGGCTTAGTAATAGAAAGACGTGGTATGGGTATTCGTTTCGTATTTGATAATCTTCCATCAGACTCAGCGCTGCAACTGCAAGCAAAAGCAACTGCGGTGAAGGCAATCGACCTCGGTCATCTGAGTTAACGTTCGATATTGATTGGTTCAGTCGAGCACGGCGGGCCCAGCTCATGTTATAGACCATCTATGGCTCGTGCAGACGTGCACTGTAGGCCTGTGGGTCTTGGGGGAAGGGCGGAGCGTTTCTAAGTGATACATGATGTACATGTACAATGTATTTTGAAGTGAGGGATCGGATATGTGTGAGTTCCGACAGACTGTGTGACGTCGTTATTCGATATCAGTGCCGACTGGGTAAAGTTCGTGCGTAAAAAAAAAGTTGGCTGCTGAATGGTTATTTGAATTATAGGCTTACTCTGATAAAATAAAAATAAAAATCCACCTACAACAACAAAACAACTGACTGCACGAAATCATGGAGTTTCTTGCTTTGCTTTTCTGTAAAAGTTCACCTTACCCAACCGTTTTGTGGAACAGAATTATTCGCTCGGAATCTGAAGCGTTTTGAGCCCTGAAAGCAAGAACGTTATACATGAATGAAATCTTGAAGACCAGGGATGACAGTATCGGCTGAGTCACTCGGTAGCACTTGTTGTGTATCGGTTACTTATTACCCCGTGTGTCTGTGGAGCGTACCCGCTTTCGATATCGATCAAGGCACTGCAATAATTGAAATAGAAGACTTGACTGGTCATGTCTTGGCTTGTTTTATGATGTGGGTCTGACACGTTACACTGCGCTTTTGATCGTCTGCTAACAATTTGAACGTGATCCTCGAAGCGCCTGTCGGCTATTTGAACACATGCTACTCAAGGCTTTTTGCGCACCTCGTATAGCCTACCCTATTTCGGCTCAATGGCCAGGATTGTCTTAATTGTCGGTTGTAGTGTTAAAATAAATGCGCGAAGAAACAGTATACTACTGGGAGCTACATGAGAATCGACGTACGTTCAGATCTAAATGGTATAGGTTTCCCGTAATTGAGAGCATGTTACAAAAGAGGTCTTTTGGATTACACTTTGTGAACCAGTCCGTTTTTGTTACTGTTTACATCTGAGTTGTTTAGACATATTATGAGTTACATTGGGGCAGTGACATTTTTATTTAATTAATTTTGTTCGTTATTTTTGTGTTTTTATTTCATTTCCTCTCCGACTTTCTAATTTATTCATCCTGTTTTTATTTTCAGCAGAATCAGTCGGAAGCAGCCAGTTAAAATTTCGTGGCACCACCTGTTTTCTGCTTAAAGTGTTCACGGAAAACTAAAGAGAAACCAGAGTGTACATGGTACAGTTCCTTCAGAATGGTGTGCAGTATTATACCTTACACAGGCGCTAGGACGGGTGAAGGATAATAGGCCTACATATATTTATAAACATTTCTTTAGGCAAGAGGGACAGAGAAAAAGTTTTGATCTCAAGATTTCAAAAAGAGTGATTTCACCGGGAACTATAACACCCCCCCCCTCCCTCCAACCACCCACCCACTCACCACGCCCCGTGGCTCCTCCTACTCCTGTGTTTGGAACCGGGCTCGGCGTGGCGTGAAAATCCTGTGTTACCTTCTCCCCCTGCTGGCGCCCTCTGGTGCACCGTGCCACACCGAGTCATGGCCAGCAAGTGCGTGGTTCCATTCTGCTGGATTTTACTCTTCTGCTTCAGCAGCTTCTCCACGTCCCACTACACCCGTGATGTCACTGGATCCCCGTTCACTGTGAGTAATTTTCGCTCTGTTTAATTAAGAAGCCCCCCA
>NW_004797295.1:1021678-1023451 GCF_000002075.1 Aplysia californica | reverse complement strand
CTTCCACCTTTCTCTATCCTGGGCTAGCCTCTTGAAGTTATTCCATGTCTTCCCACTTTTCTGTACATCAATTTCTGTGATTCTTCTCTAGGTAAAACCTCTACAAAAATTAAAAACTAAAGCCATTTCAAAACAGAACCAAAACATGACACAATAAATCTTTTAATTGTAGATATGAAGCCCCTCAATAATAAAGCTCTCTGCCTCTCTTGCTCCTAATTATTTATTGTATTTTTTCTGTAAAACTAAAGTTGCTCCCGCGTCCAATCCGGACATTAGGGTTTGCCTTGTTAGATGATAGACCTTCGCTCAGACTTGTTCCAACGTGTATCGCACACGTTTCAGTTTAGCTAACAAATTGGACGCTTTATTTCAAAATGATTTCTCTCTCTGGGTGAATTCACAAGCTAATGGGGGAAACATCGCCGCAAATGTCGTCGACAATGAAGGGCGGTTTTAATGAGTCAGATTTTATCTCATTTTGCGTGGAACTCCCATTAAGTCTTTGTATACAGAACTGTTTGTTGGCGTAATGAAGCTGCTGGCGTCATTATTACTATTAGACACACTAGTTTGGTGGGAGGCAATGAAGACACGCACACGTGCGCGCGCACACACACTGCACACACATTTGTTTGCACACTCGCAATCGCACACACACACACACACACACACACACACACACACACACACACACACACACACACACACACGCACACGTACGCGCGCACACTTGCACGGCCTCAATATAAGATAAGGTTTTGCCCACAACACGTTATGAAAAGTAGACTGTAATTTCCCCTGAGTTTCTCAGTGCTCATACAGGTCCGTCTAATCTATAATATTGTTCCAAGAACTAGACACAAGGTGCCCAATGTTCTTCCTGGTGCTTAAACGTGTTTCCCTAGAATATTTTCTTTTTTCTTTAAATGTAGCCCTCATGTTTATTTAAGCTCATACTACTATAGCGGTTGTATTCATTAAAAATATTTTCCTTTTTTTCTGTCTTTGCTGGGTTTTTTCAGTTTGCATTGCCGTAAACGTAACGGAAAGGTCATCATGAACTATTATTGGGGAAAAGAAGGATATTAACATTTGAAAATTGAGTGCTACATGTTTTTAGAGAATTGGGAATGAACGTTAGAAAGCTTTTTTTTTCTATGCTCCGTAGAGAAGTGAAATGGGCGGGGAAGGTGTAAAAAAAAAATCGTTCAATATGCTTTTGCATAAAATTTGAATATTTTAAAGAGATAAAGCATTAGCAGGAAAAAAAATGGTAGCGGTGGGGGATGTTGAAATATGTGTTTTAGAGAGGCGATATAAGGAAAAAAAGGAAGAAAGGAGGGGGGAGAGAGAGAGAGAGAGAGAGAGTATATGTGCACAGATAAGGTGAGGATGAAAAATGTAAGTCGGACAATAAACTCCTGGGATGTGGAGATAGAGGAAAGAGGACGGGGTGAGGGCGGGGGTAAAGAGTGGAGGGGGACGGGTGGAGGTGGAGGTGGATGTAGAGGTAAAGAGGGAAGGGAAGAGATGAGGAGATAGGAACAATAATACATGTATATTATAGAGAGGGTGTGGGGGCAGGGGTAAAAGGGGAGGACGGAGCTGAGAGTAAACCATCGTACCTGTATAAATATAAATATAGGCCGACTGTTCCAACTTACCCTGAAGATGTGTCAGGTAATTCAGTTTTACAGAATTCTGATCTGTTTCACGTGTTATCTCACTAGCCAAACAAACCACTCAACATTTCGATATCCAAAACTCTAC
>NW_004797295.1:1018729-1020401 GCF_000002075.1 Aplysia californica | reverse complement strand
TTCTCTCTCTCTCTCTCTCTCTCGGTGTGTGCTGTCTTTGTGGTGTGGTTCTTTCTATTCACGGTTCTGGTCGTTTTATAAATAGAACTATAAGTTTTTGCTCCCCTTATGGGGAAACAAACAAGATTGTTCAGAATTTCTTTGGATCGAATAGGTTAAGGCTGACACGGCTGTTGATCGAAATGTCTACCTTTTCCAGTCCGAGCATTAATTCAGTCCACGCCCACAGACGCTGTCTTTGACCAAGTTGTAAACACCGACGTTTTAGATTTTGAGTTGATCAGTTTTGTGACGATGTTTTCTTTTACAGATTTAACCTAACGCTATCAGTTATTTTTATCTTTACTCGAACGCTTTATGTGCCGGCTGACTGAAATGTCTTTAGGCCATTACCAAATGGGGGACATTTCTCGTTCTTATGCACAGTAAAATTGTAAATGGGCTGATTCAACAAAGTCATGCTCATAACTGTGTCTGAACTACAACGGAGAGCTCCTGCTTTTTGTTTCCTAATCCTTACTATCGTCATTTTCCTCTACTTCTTTTGTATGTTTGTCACACTCTTGTGACCCGCTATTTCCGGAGTGCCTTGAAAGTAAAAACAGACTTTGTGCTGTTAAAGATAGAGAGGTGAGCAGAGTAAGCCCTATTCGCAGTAAATACTTCTCTATCGACATCCACCCCTTGGCGCTCATATGACCTTATATGCAGTTGCGAGCGCCGTAAAACCTCTACTAAATATAATATAAGCGTTTGCATATTGACAATCGTTGTCACTACCAGCAGCAACATCTTTGTCATGATTGTCACCGTCACTTTCGTTACCCTCATAATTGTTTTATCGGTCGTCGTTCATACTAATAACAGTGGTTGGTTGGCGACTGCTCAGGTGTGGTTTGCTCTTTCTCTCCTTTCCAACATCGATCCAACTTATCTCTCCCCCTTTTCCTTATATGTGCGTGAACCCTGTAGTAAAAACACCTCTAACCGGCACTTATGTATGACCTATTTGTGTTGCAAGTGCCATAAAACTCTGCCTACTAAAACTACCCGTAAATACTCTGTACTGATAACAAACCGCAACAAAAACAGCGACTGAACGCGGGATTTTATTTCCAAATTGCGGAAGAAACATTTGAAGTTCTGTTTATACCTCCGTACATTTCAGTACAGATCAATATACGAGTTGCTTTATTCAGCATGGAGACGGTTGGTGGCTACCGTGTAGTTGGACGAGATTGTTATATTTCGATATATGAGTCTACCCATTTATGGAAACTTTTCGAGATCGGGAAGTGCATTGTGCACTCATTGCTGAGGTCGTCATGAAAGGAGATGACTGCTGGGGGGCCAGTTTCGTGTCAGCTACTTTGCTACATAAGGGGTAATGGTGTCGCAGTCCCCAGAATGGTTTTGGCTCTTCGCCATTAAAATTTGTGCCACTACATGGGGCTTTGAAAAGTTACGAAAGCATATAACTTTTTGTTTGGAATCGTTTGTCCGTGTACAACGTACACTCACGTATACAGGGTTGTGATTTGATAATGTGTATGTGCGTTTGTACGTGTGTGCGCGCGTGTGTGTGTCTGTTTGTGTGTGTGTGTATGTGTGTGTGTCTGTGAGTGTGTGTCTGTCAGTGTGAGTGTGAGTGTGAGTGTGTGTGTGTGTGTGT
>NW_004797295.1:1016679-1018365 GCF_000002075.1 Aplysia californica | reverse complement strand
CCCCCCTCCCCCTCCCACTTTCTCTCTCTATTTTATTGGCTTATTTCAACCGTGCTTTGACAGACAATGTGGGTGGTTGGCGGGTGCTCTGGTGTGGTTTGTTTCTTCTTTCCTATGAAACATCTATCGTCCTTATCTCCCCTTCTTCTTTTATATGTTTGTGTTACTCTATTGTAACACCTCTAATCTTCTGGCGCTCATATGACCTTATGCCGTTGCGAGCGCCGTAAATCCTGTACTAAAAAAGACATTGTTGTGTTGAGAGGACACGCCTCCCGTGTTGGTGTCGATCTAATACATGTAATTTGCTTCATTGATATATTATCTCACCTCCAAGTCGTATTTTTTAGTCGTATTCTTTACTCTGCCTAGTATAGAGACACAGAGTCCTTCTTAATTGTCTGGGGGGCAGAAAGGGGGTGGGGAGCACGGCTGGGGTGTTCCTTGTATTTCTGAGCTCTCTCATTCTATTTCACAATAAAATGAGTACACCAAACACAAACACTGTATGGGAGGGGGTGGGGGGGGGAGCTTGGGCCACGCGTGTCTGTAAGTACAATATCAAGTTCACTTAGTCTTGTTTTGTTTTTTGTTTTGGTATGTCGAATTAATTACCCCGGAGTCTTGAGAGAGGACTGGTATTGAGGCGACAGGGGGTGGGTGGGTGGGGGGGGGACTTTATCAGTTACAATGTAATGATAGCCTCTGAAAAACCTACTATGATCTACGTTGTGGGGCCTGATTTGCTTGCTATTCGCGCAGGGGCGAAATAAAAATATACAGACGAATACCCGATACAAATGGTGTATGTTATAGATCTAACTGAAACATATATTATGCCACATTATTATAATATATGGCCTGTTGGATGTGGATTGTGTGTTATTGTAGGAGGGGAGGGGTGGCAATCTAATCTGTTTGGGTTGCGGCAATGCTATAAACACGAACAGACGAAAAAGAAGAAAAAAGTGCACAGCAGATTGATCTCTTTTATAGTAAAACGAACAATCCCGTAATACTATAGTGCACGAAGCTCGACGAAGAGTATTGGGTGGTTTTAAAATGTATTTTGTGCTTGTTGGTTTTTATCTGGATATGTGAAATAGATATAAGCCTGTTTTAACGTTTTTGTTCAAGTTGGGGTGTGAAACAAAGCTGAAATGGTTTTGGTTTCAGAGACTATTACTTCAGCCGTGAGATCTCAAGGTCAAAATACCGTGGGAAAAGGAGTGGGGGGGGGAAATAGAGAGTCAAGGTGAGCTTGAGCCGTATCAAGTATTCGACAGTAAAAACACAATAACATAGTTTTTCAGTTTTTTATTAAACCAGTGCATAGAATACGTGTGGCAATACGCCTTTCATTATTGTATATTATTGTACTGCTTTTGATCTTCGGGTCGGAGAAAAAAAGCTTTTGCTCTGTATTCCCCGGTGATTGACATTGTGATGACTAATTTTATTTATTCGATTATGTGAATAAAACAGCAGCTGCAGACCCACATAACTATAAATTATAATGACTGCCATACCCCCTTCCCCCCTTCTCTCTCTCTCTCTCTCTCTCTCTCTCTTTCTCCCTGTCTCTCCAACTCCCCCCTCTCTCTGCTTTTTCCGTCTTGTCTTTCCCCTGCTGTCCCTCCCACTCACTCTTTATCTCTTCCTCTCTCACCCACTTTCTCCTTATTT
>NW_004797295.1:1014971-1016430 GCF_000002075.1 Aplysia californica | reverse complement strand
TAGGACTGGATTTATCCCGTTCTTATTTCTGGAACAAAAAGTCGATAATTTCAAAGTTCATCAGTAATTGTGTAATTTAAAGGTGCGTTGTGGTGACGCTTTGGCTGTATGTGTTTACGTTTATGTAATGTCAATCCCTTCTGCTTGCTTGCGCCGGCTCGGCCGATGGATCTTGGGTTCTTTCTTTCTCTTTGTCTGATCCTTTTTTTAATTCTTGGTACTTTGATTCTGAATATTGGTGTCTGTTCTAAACAATAAAAACGAGGGTGTATGTCATATGCCTTTTGACCATTTGTCATGGGGTGTTTGCCTGTCTACGATGTTGTAAAGTAGAATCTACATTACTGGTAACTTTTCTGTTACTAAAACCCATGTCCCCTTTAGCTAAGATGCATAAATACAATATGTTTCCTTTTGAAAGGACTCACGCTCTTGTTCTCTCAGACTGGATGTCGATCTGGATTTTTTTCCCCGGGTAAAAATAGACAAAAAATTCCGACATATTCAGTCCTGTCTGGTTTATGCATCGTTTTCACTTATGTTGACCCAAGTTCACAACTACAAAATGTAATTGGTCCTCAGCGGCTTGCGTCGTGAGACTGTAACAACTATGTGCTTACAGTACTGTATGTAGGTTACATGTCTTTTGGAACATTTGCCTTTAAAGAAAGCAGTGTTAGTAGTCCCACCCTCTCTCCAAATTTCCCACAAACCACATTCAACAATTTTAATACGGCAAATGACAGTCTCAGTCCTGTATAAACGCAGAGGGGGAAATGTTTAGAATTGTGGATTGTAGTAGAATAGTAGCCCATCATGTTGAACAGTTGTCAGACTGGTCCGGTGGTGGGCCGTCAAGTAGAACAGAAACAGGACGGTAGACCATCAAGTGGACGGACACCTTGTAGTCTGTGGGTGTAACTGTCTACTTGGAAGTATTTCGCCCGAGGCCGTTTTTGTGTCAACTCTCAGTCAACTTACTTTTTCCCTAAGATCGGAGGGTTTTTAAGGAACACACAGGTTGTAGATCACGTCTGCAACGATTTGAGTGGACATGCGCGCTGTTTGTCTTCGTCAGCGGCACATGCAGTTATCCGCGTACCTTGAAAGACTGTGGCTTACCTTTTTAAACTCATTTTCAGAGATTGGACTGATTCCCCGCATATATTTAACAAGTATTGTCTGCTGAAATTTTGAGTTTGAAATCCGATTAAATTTTCAACACGCAGACTGAAATGGCGGTCGACTTAAGTCGACATAATTAGTTAGTATGTTTGGTTGTTGTTGCTGTTGTTGTTGTTGTTTTTGATCTGTGTTGACGTTACGTCGTTTTGTTTCCTCCCAAAACTCACGTTCTGTACTGAGTGGGTCTTATGGCGTGCCATTCAGACGTCTTTGCGTTGTGCACTTTCCTCTTACTGAGTTCCTCTGAGACTGTCTACTCTAAGGCATCGAATAA
>NW_004797295.1:1006112-1010866 GCF_000002075.1 Aplysia californica | reverse complement strand
GGGGTGCTTTGTACTGGGTTCCTTTTTTTGTATAGGTTATTGGAGCTGTCCACCCCGAATATCTGTCTGTAGCAAACATAGCTGTTATCAGGGCAAACTATTCTAGGACTGAAAACAGTAGTGCTAACTTGTTGCTATTCAGGTGGATGGTAAGAGCTGTCAACCTACCGGGTTATATTTTCTACAATGTACAAAAAAAGAAAGAAAAATTGACATCTTCCCTCAAACTTTTTTTTCCTTTTTCTTTTGTCTATGTTTGTTTTTCTCGGCACTGAATATCCGATATGCGGGTGGGTTTTTTTTTTGGGGGGGTGCTTTGGTGTGGTTTGCTTTGTCTTTTACTATCAAACATCTACGGTCCTTATCTCTCCTCCTTTTTCATGTTTGTTACTCTCTTGTAACACCTTTAATCTTCGGCACTTATATTACCTTATTGTCTAAAACTGAATGGCTGCGCTTCTTTGTTACTGTAACAAACACGCTCTCATTACGCAACGCTGGAGGGAAGGCCACGTCACGCTTTGTTGACGCCAAGACACGCTACAGTAGTGGACAAAGGTCACTCCTGCTTCCAGAATGGCCACAGACGTTAGTCACTCCGCCCATGCAATCCCCCGGCCTGTGTAGCCGCAGTGGGTTACTCCGAACCAATTACTTGTACTATTTGTTCTCTAATAGTGTGCAGCTTGTGGCATGGTCTAACCTAACAAAAACCAGTTGAGGGCTTTAGAAAAAGCCCCAATCTTATGCTCAGCGCGAGATTTTCAATAGGGGTTGGCCGTTGGAATTTTGGCGTCACAGGGCTCGAGGGCCAAAGCGGTCAAATGAATGCCCCTTTGTACAATTGCGATAACAATACTCCACCGGAAAGCACTTTTGTGCGAGAGATTTAGATAGGGCTAGGACAACAGGTACACCAAAGTACCAGCAGTTTAAACTTATTAGCTCCACATGTGAGGACCCTCAAGGCGGGCTTTCTAAAATCACGAGACAAATTAGTTCTGTGGCCCCAATATTATTCAAGCAGTAGGAAAGTCTCGGGTCTGTATGCTTTCTCTCTTCCATGTAGGTTACTCTCAACCAGTTGTTTTAGCAGTCCATAAACAATAGCGTTACTTGTGGCAGGTGTGAAGCCCGATAATATGTGCTCTAGCACCACCTCCTGTTCAGGGAACGATGGTACTTTCGAGAGGCTGTAATGACCACATTCATAGGGTTTGACCTCCTGGAAGAAGGCAGGTGTCAAAATATCATTAACACCATCAAGCAAATTTAATGACCAACCTGCTAGATAGAAACTCATAAAAGTACTACTAATCAAGTCTTTTGCTGTTTGGTACATTTCAACCCTGAAACTGTGGCTGCGGCCAATCTCCTTGCCTGTCAGTTCTATTCTTGTAATTATGTTAACAACAAATGAAGACTCGACGACGCTCGGAAGCATACTACAGCGCTGTTTCTTTGTCAGTTGCATGACCCCGTTGTGAATTGGTGACCTCGCGAGAACGCCTTCGCCGTACTTCGTCATCGCTGGGCCGTAGATTGTCTATTAAAGCCTTATCATGGTATGTTCACTGTTGTGTGGCACAGGAGCACGCACGGCCTGGAGTAACCTCAGTGCCGCCTGTTTCAGCCTTACGTAGCGCAGTGCGTTGTGCACTTTGGCATCAGCAATAACAAAATGTCACCTGGGTCTCACCGAAGGTCAAGAACGTGATTTTGTTTTCTTTCTCCGAGTTCGTGTTCGTCGGTCTATTCATGCGCCTGTGTTCTGTTGAGAGCGTCTCTCTTCAGGGAGTAATGATTTTGACGTCGTCCCTGGTGAGTGGACCTTACAGATGATTTCTGTTGTGTTGTTATTATTCGTTGTGACTTTGTCAACTTAGTGAACCGAAGTTTGGCGCTTATACCCGTCTTCATGTTTACCCTTTTCTGTTCTTTTTCTTTATTTTTTTTCATTGTGCCCCCATTTCAACACATTCTTTGTATCGATAGGCGAGTAAAAAGCGGAGCTCCCAGTGGTTGGTTGGCGGGTGCTCTGGTGTGGTTTGCTTCTACTTTCCTATCACACATCTATCGTCCTTTTCTCCCCTCCTTTTTATGTTTGTTACTCTCTTGTAACACCTCTAATCTTCTGGCGCTCTTATGACCTTATGCAGTTGCGAGCGCCGTAAAACTAAAGAGCCCCCACCCCCTCACCGCAATTCTTTTTATTTCGTCCATTTTTAACTTTCATTCAGAAAGTGGGGTACTCATATTAGGGTCACGGGACACTTGACCCTGGTTATCTTTGCCAAGACGGTTGTTCAATCGTTAGGTACTGAGGCACAGCATGTACACGAAGGAGGCTGTTAGAAAAACCGTCTCCTGGAATAAATAGACAGACACACACACACGTTTTGTGTTTGCGTGTGTGTGTGTGTATATGTGTGTGTGTGCATGTGTGTGTGTGTGTGTGTGTGTGTGTGTGTGTGTGTGTGTGTGTGTGTGTGAGAGAGAGAGAGAGAGAGAGAGAGAGAGAGAGAGAGAGAGAGAGAACGTTTGTCTGCTGTCTTCATTTTTGCACGTTGCTCATTGTGTCCCGGAACACTGTCATTGCAACTGATTTGCATACACCTTCTTATAATGCAAGCGGCCGTTGTGGCTCTGAATAACTGGAATTTGAATTTCTAGACCATGTTGTGAAGCGAGTCAGCGGAGCAGGACTTCCATTTGTGTATTCGTTTTCGTCGTTGTTATTATCGTTGCTGTTTTTGAACGTACGTGTGCGTATGACAGTGAGTTTCAATGATACAATGGTGTTTTGCTGTTGTCTTTTTTATCTGCACTTAGTCTTCTCATTCCTTCTGGCGGGTGACTGGGGGCGCCACTGGTAACTCCCTACTTATTTAATGACCTGTCGTTGTTTCTGTCTGCTTTCTTGCCGTTTCCTCTTTATGATGTCAATGGGGATTTAAAACATCAAAGTTTATACTTGCCCTTTACTAGCGTTAAACAATCGTATACCGTGTATACCCGCCCATCACAGCATGCACAAACACTCGCACGCGCATTGTCCTCTTCTACATTTTTGTATACATGTAATGACGCGTTTCACAAAGGCTGGGTAGATGTCAGGTCAGGATTAATTAATTGTGCATAGGTGTATCAGCCACGGTCGTTTAAATACGCTGTCGTCGGTTTTATAATGGTGTGCACCAGATGAGTACAGCTTTGAAACAGAGTGTATTGTGTGAACGTTAAGTTTCACAATGGGGATTCGATTGAGGCAATCACCACGTTGATGCATAGAACCTGTAGCAATAGGCTGGTTCAAGCTGTTGTTTGTCTGGCCAATTGTCGGGGTAAATGTGCGTGATTATACGGGCACCTGTGGTATTAATCTTCTCACACTTTCATGAGCGTGCTTGATGTACGTATTTTTGTTACAGATATGATCTTAATGTACCAAGCTGTTTGAAAACAAACGTAATTGGTAAGGCTAGTGTCCCCGCCTCCCAATCTCTGTCTCTATTTCAGTCTCTGTCCTTTTCTGTCTGTCTGTCTGTCTGTCTGTCTGTCTGTCTGTCTGTCTGTCTGTCTGTCTGTCTGTCTGTCTGTCTGTCTGTCTGTCTGTCTGTCTGTCTTTCCCTCTCTGTGCATGCGGTGTGTGTGTGTGTGTGTGTGTGTGTGTGTGTGTGTGTGTGTGTGTGTGTGTGTGTGTGTATGTGTGTGTGTGTGTGTGTATCAAACATTTACTGCCCTAGTCCCTCCTCGTTCTTCGTTTGTGTTTGTTAATCTCCTCTAACACCTTTTAAATCTTGGGGTTTTATATGACCGTATTGTGTTTTTTAAAGTACCGTATAACTCTTACTAAAACTAAAATACACATCTCTTCGTTCTTTTTGTGTTTGTAACTCTCTTGTAACACTTATGATCTTCGGCACTTAATTGACCTAATGTGTTGCAAATTCTGCAAAACTCTTACCCCCCCAAAAACAAAAACAAAAAAAAACAAACAAAAAACCCCACCTCAAACGACCAGACTCATAAAAAACGTGGAGCCGTTTTCTTAATGTTTGTTATGCCGCTCTTATTATGTGCATGGTGGTATATGAAGTTTTATCGCTTTATAGCGGATAGCGTTGTTTATTTGTAGAGGCCGTACTTGCTTTGTGTAAAAGATGAAGCATCAATACATAGTGCATTGAGGCCGAAAATAGACGGTAAGGGTTTCGATAAAGCTCAGTCACGTGAGTGGTTGGCGGGTGCTCTAGTGTGGTTTGCTTCTTCTTTCCTATAAACATTCTATCGTCGTTATCTACCCTCCTTCTTTTTTATGTTTGTTACTCTCTTGTAACACCTCTAATCTTCTGGCGCTCATATGACCTTATGCAGTTGCGAACGCCGTAAAACCTCTACTAAAACAAACAAGCTCAGTCAAGATGGCACAATACTAGGCGAACTCTGATCACGTTTCCAGGGTTCTGCGCAATCAAACGGTTCGTTAAGTTGACAGTGCTGCACATCTACAATCCAAGCTACTCACTACTGAAAATACTGAAGAGAAAGACAGAGAAAAGAACGTCTCCGTAGTAAGAAATCTTATTGTCTTGTTTTTTTTTTAAAAACAAGCTGTTTAACATGTCATAGTTGTGTCAGGCTAAGAAGGGTTAACATGTATCCGACCCCATCCTTTTTTGTGGATTACATAATGGCGGCTGCCAGTTTAGGCGTTTTTATTTTATTTTATTATTTTTATTAAAATATTTTAT
>NW_004797295.1:1003259-1005099 GCF_000002075.1 Aplysia californica | reverse complement strand
AGAGAGAGAGAGAGAGAGAGGGAGGGGGGAAGGAGGGAGAGATAGACTGATAGAGATAGATTGTGAGGTAGATAGGGTGAGAGAAAAATGAGAGGTTTACTCGGGCTGCTTGCTTCAATGGAAAAATTCGGCACAATGGAATCGAGCACTATAGCTGGTTGTGTCATTAGCTTCATAGCTTTTACACATCAAATATATTGAATTGAGTTATTTAAATCATGTATAGACAACCCGTCATAAGAACACATTCGTTGTGTCAACTGATTTGAATTGTGCTCTAAGAGTTCTGGTTCGAATAGCCCGATTCGAGTTTATGTACGCGTTTGTTCACACTACTCAATGCAGACTGCATAATCTTCTTATATCTAGTGCACATTGAGGTAAGTTTGGTCTAGATATGGTTTGGTACATTTGTGAACGTCTTATTAGCTTTCATAAATGTACAAAATCTACATTTTCGACACAATTTTTTTCAAATGTTTGATTATTCAGGGTCACGATCAGTTACCGGTAGACGTGATGAATATTGTGGCCAATGGCCAATCGGAAGGCTATTATGTCTCAAGACCCTTTGGGGTCAGACCTTTTCTTTGAGTTCGAATGCACTTGGTGTAAATGGAGTTCCGGGTCAAATTTGATGACGTACGAGGCAGAGGTCTACTCAATATTGTGTGCACTGGCCAGCCCCTTTGCTTGGTTCGACCCGATCCTTTCTGATCAAGCTGAACGGGTCCAATTGACCAATAGGAATCTCATTCTTTGCATAAAATTATTTCAGTATTCATCTTCTCCGGTAAGGTGATATTGTTGGTGAGACTGAGTGGTAACTTAACATACTTTACGTGCAAATCCTGACGGCACTTTAGTTGGCGCCTTCACCTGGGTTTAGGAATCGTTAGTCATTTTGTACCGTTCTTCTTATCATCTAGCTTTTGACCTTGAACTGAGTCTACCGCTATCAAGCAGTGCTTCTGTTTGGGCCAAGAACATGATGTAGGGACCTTGTGACAGGACAGGCAGAGTTATTCACAGCGTAGGATGACGGAGCCAGGTTATATATTTCTTGAGTGGTTATTCCTGAGGGAGTTCTGAGTTTATCTACGTTTTTGTTGTTGTTGTTGATATTGTTGTTGTATCATTTACATTATCTTAAAAGTGTTGTCGTTGCTTTTGGTGAGTTCAAGTCAAACTCTGCAAGTTTACCGGTGAACCACTGGCTTTAAGCTGTGACGCAATTTTCATTTTTCTCTGCAAGCTTACCGTAGCACAAGGCAGAACCCGGAAGTTCTAAGCCAGTTTAGGTCCAGTATTAGCTCCGGCTTTCTCATTGAACATTTTATCTACCTGTGAAAGTGATTCAGCTACCCGGTAGGCTGAAGGCAGAAGCCTGTGAACAAAGTGTTCTAGGTTGCCCAAAGTTAGCCTATTCTAGCTCGAGAAACCACCCCAAATCGAGAGCATGCATACTAGTATCCCGGTAAATACTAAACGGGTCTTTGCCAAGGTGTCCTGATATTCCATAACTGAAAAACGATTAGCAGTTTTGCAAGCTTTGGGCCGGACGTATTTTAAAAGGAGATTGTAAGCAATCTTGAGTTCGTTAAGCTTGGCCAAATCGACCTGCCTAGCAGTATTGATTGCGACTGTATTCCAGCGAATGGGGATATCGACTGGCGAAGGCTCCGCTTTTTGTTGAGCATGACAAAGAAACAAGACAGTATACAGTAAATCAGCAGAGTGTTACCTGTACATGGAACGGGTGTAGGTGTTTTCATGTAATGTTAAGCCAACACCGGACCAAAATGAAAATTGAAAATGTTTTCGGAACCAAGATCGGTTA
>NW_004797295.1:1000741-1002410 GCF_000002075.1 Aplysia californica | reverse complement strand
GGGGGGGGGGCGTTATCGAATGTACTCAAACTGTGCTGATGACAGCTGAAGCCTAATTGCGTTTTCCAATTTCGTCAGTTTACCGTTTCCCTTCAATTGTTCCGTCTCTCGCTAGAGATTGTCGTTTTACCTTCCAGTCTGTAACAATGTGGCACTGTTTCGTTTTACACGATTGTCACGATCACTTTGCTTATATTGTTTTAAATGGGCACTCTTTGGGGAGAGCTCCTTCTTTCTTTAAAAAAAATAATACCCCGATGAGGTCACATTGAGTTTAAACTCTTTTGACTTTTCATGGACAGTTTTCTTTTATAACTCACATTATGCTTGACCACCCCATCAACCTGTGATCAGCTTGTTCCCCGAGTAAATTCCGTGGGCGCCTTCCTGTCGTCCTCTTCTGTTGGTCTCATAGAAGAGAAACTGTTTTGAATGCTAGGCCATGCAGAAGGTTGGCATCGCACCCCAATCGACCGTCGCTTCACTGAAAGCGAGTCTCAATGCCAAGAATCCTGCGCTGTTTTCGCCGTCTTCCTGCATTATTCAGAAGCCAGACCTCGCCAAGATGGAGGTATACAGTACAGGACGAACGGGTGTGTTTCCCGAGGAACCCCTTGGCCAGAGATTCATGAATACTGATTAAAGTCGGTATCTTGTTCTTTCTTCTTGTGCATGACGTATTTTAGGTTACACGCAACTAAATGTGTTTTCTTTACATATCGGTTATCACGTTAAACCTTACAATACTAACACTCATCATTCATTGCGCTGGTAGTTGGAGGGCGCCACTGGTAGGTCCTACATCTTTACTTTCCCTTTGCTCTTTCTGTCCGTCTGTTTTACTTTTTCTCAGCTTTAAATGACTATTATTGTGTCGATGTGCTTCTCTTTACTCAAACAAAACAAACGCTTATTGATTTTTGGTGAATGTTGTGCGCACCCACTTGCTTAGATCATTTAAAAGGCGGGCTGCTTCTTCTTGTCAACGCTAGTTCCAGCAGACGCACTGAGATATCGGCAACATTTCTTTTCCAGTGAGCGTCAAACTCATTCCCTTTGCATACAAGGCGAAAGGCCACGCATTTTGACACAAACCATGATCTCCATAACTCTCTGTAGGCGGAAACACGCTGTGTACAAAAATTATGGAACCTCACTCATTTACACTAGTGGGCATGACTGCAGAAATTCTGAGCTTTAGTCGCTGGAAAGAGGCTGAAGGTTGAATACCCCCCCCAGATACAATGTACCAATAGTCCTGTTTACACAAAACCATCCAATTTAATTCCAGCCAGATCATGCAGAATCGAACAAGTTAGGCATGAGCGCACACATAAAACCCAGGGGCATCATGTCAAGCTCCATGGCTTACAATTTAGATGTAACATACCTGTAGTTGCACAGTCATTTTGACTCGGTTTGCCGAGTTGGCTTTGTTCTTGCAGTTGAGTGTTCCCCGGTAGATGTTTAGGTCATGACTCTGTCAAGAGGAAAAAAGTCTCTGTGCATAGATTTCTATATTTAGAAGTCTGTAGTTACAGCCACATCACTGGCTCATAAATTATGTGAATGTGCATCAATAAAATAACAAAGCATTCTGTTTTTGGCAGAGGCAACGGTCGAATGTGTGTGTGTATGTGTGCGCGCGCGCATGTGTGTGTGTGTGTGT
>NW_004797295.1:998427-999619 GCF_000002075.1 Aplysia californica | reverse complement strand
CACACACACACACACACGCACGCACGCACGCCACATACACACGCACGCACACTTGCGCCCCCGCGAACCCACCACACACATCCACTATTCATTAATCCGCCCTCCGTGCACGTACATATACACAATACAAGCTCTCTCATCCCCCGCCCCTTCTGAATCATACACACATACACGTAGATGATCGAGTCTGAATAAGATCAGAATTCATAGTTTTTCTCCTATCTGGACCAGATCCCTTCTGGCATGTGACATGGCGGGGGTAACTAAGGTCATCCACTTTTACTGCTATGTACATGGTACATGTACCCACGTTGTTTCTTCGACGGATTCAAACCTGAACAAAAGAGACGAACCAGCTCGACCTGTGTCTATTGTCATTTGGTCTTGATTTGGGTTGGGTTGTTTTTTTCTGCATAAGACGTTACAGGATCTCTTGTTTGCTGTTTTGCGCTGTGTTGCGTGAGCTTCTCCTCCTGCCCTCTCTATACGTGCCACCTATGTTATGTTACATTTATAAGATTTTGATTAAAAGCGTTGGTCGATGTTCACACGCGGCGTTCTCCCATCGTGAATTTTAACACGTTTCGACCAGCTTGTTGCTTCCTCTTCTTTAATCCTCGCTTTGGGGGGGGGTGAAGAGGAAATAAAGAACCAATCGAACCCCAACCCTTTTCTCTGGGGTGTGTTTCTCTGCTTGTCGTTGCATTCCATTGCGGACTAGTGGGTTGGCAGAGCGCAGTGACCGCCACTGGATAACGCACCATGATGTAAGGGCAAGCTGTTGCTCCTCCAGACGCTGATGGATTTCGTGCCTCGTGCTGAGATTGCCTGGAGACGTACCGTGTTTCCGTAATATGCGAATGCCAATTTAGTATTATAATTATTACTAATTTCTTTTTTCTTTTTTTTTTTGGGGGGGGGGGGGGGGTTATATATCCTACGTGCCATGTCACTTTTCTGATAGGATTTACTCGAC
The DNA here is from genome assembly GCF_000002075.1 of Aplysia californica. Lineage (NCBI taxonomy): Eukaryota > Metazoa > Mollusca > Gastropoda > Aplysiida > Aplysiidae > Aplysia > Aplysia californica. Next base: position 998,643 of record NW_004797295.1, on the reverse strand, counting down.
ACGTCGTTTTATTTTTGTCGGGGGAGCTGTGGTGTTATTTCTTGTCTTTAAAGAAGGGTTTAGTAAAATGATAGAGCTGTGATACTTTGGAAACGCGTGTGTGTATAAAGTTTGTGTGTGTGTGGGTGTATGTTTGTGTGTGTGTGTTGTAGGCAGGAGGAAGTGGGGGGGGGGTCTGTCTGTCTGTCTGTCTGTCTGTCTGTCTGTCTGTCTGTG
>NW_004797295.1:995036-997290 GCF_000002075.1 Aplysia californica | reverse complement strand
GTGTGTGTGTAGAAAAAGGAGCATTAAACACTAATGTTCAGTTTCGTGAAATGAAATTCGAATAGCTTATCTTTGTAATGTGTTAGCTGCCATCACACCGTGTCTGTTTTTTGTTTCTTCTTATGGGTTGCACGGGACAAGACGTACTAAGTTGGAGGGGAATAATATTTTATTCTAGAACTTATAACCTCAGGCTCTTCATTTTACAGTACAAACAATACAAAATCATGCAGAGAGTCGTCAGAGTATTACAATATTATCAATACTAATGTTTAAGAAATCAAATATAATATTTATTAAAAGCTTAGCCAGCCAATTAGTTATCTGACATCTTTGTACAGTAGAACCTATGTACTGAGTGTAACCTAAGAATTCTCTTGATAAGTGTTTCTTCAGGGTATTTCTTATTTTGGGCACTCCAAATGGGTATGACGCCTACTTTCTAGAGCTTTGTGTTTGCTAGCAGCGTTGAAAGAAAAAAAGCAACCTTTTTTTTTGTGGAGAAAGTAAGTTGGTGCCTGCTCTTCAACTTCTGCAAGAGTCGATTTTTTTGCCCTGCACCATCAATATTCTTGTCTTTCTCTTTAATGTACAAGTAAAATCTTCTTAAGGGTAGACTGAAAGACTTGTTTCTCTGGATGTACTCAATTTGTCCTCAGCGTAGTCATAGCAACAATTTGTATATTATAGTTAGCTTTTTACAAAGCAACAGTTGAGGGTAACATGGGCGTACTAAAGAACGAAAAGTGATTATTATGTAAATAAACGGAGAGGAAAAAAATCATTTGTGTGTGTGTTTGAACCAGTCCACTATGAAAGTTTTTTTTTTCCTGTCGATGGGATCAGAAAATGAAATTGGACCATATGCTAACCTTCTCACTCGGGTCAGGAAACGCAAACTGCAATGGTATGGACACTTCACCAGTTCATCCAGCTTTGCCAAGATGATCCTGCAAGGCAGCGTCCAGAGAAAAAGGAGCAGAGGCAGACCGAAGAAGAGTTGGGAAGACAACATCCCTGAATGGACATCCTGGTACTCAAAGACACGCTCGGGAAAGCTAAAGATCGGAAGGAGCGGGGGTAGCTGGTGGCCAAATCTTCAAAAGCGCCCCGACGGACATCCAGTCTACGGGTTAGCTCAAGCTCAAGGATCAGAATATTGTGATAAACACTCGCTATTTTAATTTATACACGTCTAGCACAACAAACCTGCTTCTAATTGAATGCCCCGACTTGAGGATGGCTGAACCGTACAGATAAATGTCTCCCTCAATGATTGATTACACGTATAATAAATAGTAGACAGCAACCAAATGAAAACGTGTGCATGAAAAAAAGAGAACTTATACACTGGAAAAAGTTTATGAGAAAAAGAACGGAAGACAGCTTGACAATAATAATAGATCTAATAATAATAATGATAATAGATTGAATTTCTATAGCGCTCTGCCCCGTACCAGTAATAAGCTATGAGCGCAACACCTACGCTAAAGAAAAAGGCTGACTCAATAAAGTGGTTGCAAATCAGTGAGATCCAAACTAGCTTCAGTGATCAGGTCAACCCCGAGTAGTCCTGTCGCACACCACAGTACCTCCCCATGTCGTCCCAGCTGTCGCTGGTCGAGTGACCGAGTTGGGGGTCTTCTGAGGAAATTCAATGAACTTGGTCTACATCACTCATATTGATTGTTACCTTCAAAGTTTAATGCTTCAAGGATACTAGTAATTATGGTGCATCTGAGAGTGTATCCACACGGCCGAATGTGTAGGTCGAGCTCTTTTCTTTGACTAAGAAACGAGGAATAGGGCTAATCAGTTATTGTGGTTTTTTTACCTTTGTTGGATGGATGTGCCACTTCGTTTTAAGGTAAATGACCGCAAGTATTTGCATGTTGTCTACCCCCCACTTGTGTCTGTTTATGTGGTTCTTAATGGGGTCCGTTAACATGCATGTTGTTATTGTTTTTGATGTAGATGTTTTTGTTGTGTATAATAAAGGTATCAGTGTACTATTTAGAGTTGAAGCTGTCGTCCATCGTGGGAGTATCCTTAAGATGTTTCAGTTCTGAATGTGATAGATACGTGGTGTCTCCTGTTTCGTCGTACGTGATATAGAAAGAGTTCACTGTTTTTGTGTAACTCTGATACGTAAAGATGTTCTTTCCGAAATGATGATGCTGACAAAGTATTTCCAGAATTTACTCAGACTTCCGTTATATTCACAGAGAGAGGGAGAGAGAGAGAGAGAGAGAGA
>NW_004797295.1:986799-993281 GCF_000002075.1 Aplysia californica | reverse complement strand
ACACACACACTCATGGGATATAAACTCTATCTGTTCTTAAGCCCGCCTCCTAAATGATCTAAAATTGTGTCTATAGGGGCGTAAAAACACCTTCATTTTTTTTCTTGCTCCTTTATTAATTTGTCAATGAGCACATAACTGCATGAAACACCTGTTGGCCAGCGACTATTCAAAATTCTTTTCTTTTAAAAATCTGGATCCAGTAATTTTTAAAAAGTTTCTTTATTTTGGACCCATATTAAAGGCCGCCTGTTTGGTTTAAAAAAAAAAAATAATAAAAGATCAAAATAATAAAAGACTGACAGTAACCTAGCTTACAAATTGCTCATTTTGAGACAGCGACACAACCTTTCCCCCGCATTTCAGTATAAGCTTGTAGATTTACTCCCAAAACCGTCTTTCGTCTGTCCGCGGTTAAAACGGGATAAAAACAAATCGCTTTGTTTAATCTTCCCTGGTCTTTGCATACTGGTCCAAAAATTGGATTACCAACAGAATCTGAAAGACCATTAATGAAGGTCACTGTTAACTAAGGTTCTGACACGTTTCCTTTGATGTTAGCCTAAAACAGGTAAAGATAATTGTAGGGGATTTATAGCATACACGTAATACATAAAAGCATTGCCGTATTTTCATGAATGTCACACATTTTGTTGTAGTTGAAAGACCACTTGTAAACTGAGGGGAAATGTTACAAATTGAATCGATCACAGCACTCATCACTCCCCAGTCAATTTAGAGACGGAGGGCGCTATTTATCTTTGATGAGGTGGTGTTGGTTTTGATTGCTTTCGAATCTAATAAACAAAACTTGAATACCTCGTCAAAACGTCCAGAGACCGAGTGGTAAGCAAACAAAACAAAATATAAATGAAAGAGCTGCTGTACCACGATTGACTTTTAAATCCAGGTACAAGCCTGAAGGGCATTTCGTCATATTCTGCTGATAATACTATTGACGGAAGTCTAGCTGGATGCTTACTCAAGAGAGGAATACATTTTACGATAGTTATGTGAAACTGAGGGCTACCGAATTAATTTTATATCCATTCTCCTTTAGGATATACAATACTCAAAACGAATCCCGACTGAAAACAATATTTACCCTCGATCGATTAATCCATGCCTCATGCATCACGTTCCATAATCTGGTGGCTCAAATGAGTTGACAATTAGTGGCAGCTGAATAAATCCAAGCCCACGTCTCTTCCAGTAATTGCCTTCTTCTTTAATTACATGATTTATATATTTTCCCATATAATCTTTATCCATTTCACCCAAAGCTCGTGCTGTCTATACTTTTATGTCACGTAGTTTAAAAATTGTGTTTGTGGTTGTAACGTCATGTTTTATCTTTGCCCAAACTAGTTCAAAGCCGGCAGTATGAGACTTGTATGAGCCAAAATTCTTCAGTTTTAATACAGTTTAATTGTACGTAGCAGCTCCGGTTTGAGGACGCCAAAAGGGAATGGAATGTGTGCAACCAGGCTGTAATATCCATCATTCTCCTGTTCAAATATGAAATGTATCTTCTCTTTAGCAATACGCTTTAAAAAAACCTCTCGTTATCCATTACGTTATCCATACGTTCAGCATAGTGCTTGAATTTTATGCCTGTCATTTTTTTCCCCAAGGGAAAGTCGAGACATACACTAAATCAACGAGGCTGAGTCAGATGTCAGCCTGTGCCATAACGAAATGTGCATGCCGTGTCCAAATTGTCATAACTGGTGTAGTGCAAATGCAGTGGACATTATCTAGAATCTAGAACCAAGACAATCTTACCGTCTACTCCGATGCTAACACAAGACCCGGGGGGGGGGGGTAATTTTTTAAAGGATAGGGATGGTGGGAAGAGTAATTATGATTCATGGTGCGTGGCGTGTGTCTGTGTGTCCGGGGGGGGGGGGGGATATGCGTGCAAATATGTGTGTGTGTGTGTGTGTGTGTGTGTGTGTGTGTGTGTGTGTGTGTGTGTGTGTGTGTGTGTGTTTGCTCGTGCGTGCGTGTGTTTGTGAATAAATGCTGTAGAATTACGTCAGCCTGTGCCTTTGTCCGAGTGCGAGCGCTATGGTAACTATAACAGTTGAATCGATTCGCATTCAAGATGGACAAGAAGGACAATCATAATTATTAACAACTGTGGTTAGCCTTGAAGCAAGCTTGAGTTTACATTCGACAAGATTGTCAACCCCTCCAATAGTTCACACTTCTATTCCTTTCAACCCAGTCTTTAAAAATAGAGAGTTCACGCCAATGAGACACGGTCCAACAGACGGGTGAGTAGTTTTCAAGACGCACGTTCTGACGGCTAGACCGTCTTCAGGGAGAAAACTACGTAATTACATTGAAATATGGGGGTTGGGTGGTGGCATTGTCTCAAAATGGAACATTTTTGTGAGCTCGGTTACTGTGTAAATGATTTGTTGTTGTGATCCTGTGTCTGCATTCAATGGGCAGTATTTATTAATAATGGGCCCAAATAGAGAAACTTTCGAATTACTGGATCAAGATTTTGGAAAAAAAAAGAAATGATTGATCGTTGGCCTACAGGCGTGCCATGCAAAGTTGCGTGCGCAATCGTAAATTAATAAATGAGCTAGAATTTTTTTAAAAATCAGACAAACGAAAGTGAACAAGTCATAGAAGTATCAAAAAGTACTGATGTTGGAACATGTTTCATAGGTGTGTCTTATAGTATAATACTTATGAAAATGTGTTAACTTTTTTTGTTTGTTTTTTGTTTTTGTAAAGGGTTTTACGGCGCTCGCAACTGCAAAGGTCATATGAGCGCGCGGGACACACCTACTATTTTCAGTTGGTAGGAAATTTTGAATTTTGCCCGGGTGGCGGCCGAAGCCTACTCTAATCGATTTTAGACCACCAAGGGATCTTTAACGTGCGCAACTTGCACACGGGCCCTCCAAGATTTTTCACCCTTGTCCGAGAAGGCTAGGTGGAAATCTTTCCTACCAGAAGATCAGGGGTGTGGCAGAAAGACAGCAGTAAGGAGGGGCCAAGGAGTAGCAGTAGAAATGCTGCAGAAAGAGTCAGGAGCCCAGAGGAGGGGGCAAAGGAGGTGAGGGGGTGGGGGCAGAAAGTGGAATTGAAAGCAGACAACAGAACATTGCTAGAGAGCAGGAAAGGAGCAGAAAACGTTTCGGTTGCTACCCGGATTCGAACCCGGGACCTTTGAATGAGAGGCCAGCACCTTAACCTCTAGGCCACGAGAGCCCCCCGTTAACTTTTTAAATGTTAAAGGCATACATGTATTTCAGTCACACCCCTGATCTTCTGGTAGGAAAGATCTTCTCCTATAGCCTTCTCGGACAAGGGCGAAAAATCTTGGAGGTCTCGTGTGCAACTTGCGCACGTAAAAGATCCCTTGGTGGTCCAAAATCCAAAATCGACAAGAGTAGGCTTCGGCCGCCACCCCCCTCTTTTTCTCGTATTTGATTTTTATTTCTCTTAAAACTATTTATGTTGATGTTTTTGTTTGGGGGGGGGGGGTTAAAACAGAAACGCCTTTAGCACTCTCACACACGTATAGGTGGTAACCTACACACGCGCTCGGAGTCAGTATCACACTTGGAACACGTAATGTTTGAAAGACAAGATAAAACACGTGTGCATACACTCATGCACATGGGCGGACTACGCTGCCTGGACGTTCGTTACTGACTTCCAAGATCTGTTTGCATTGTTCCGTGACAAATAATAATCGAGGGTTCACGAAGACTTGGCCGCGGTTGTCAATGCAGTCATGAGAACATTCAGTCATTTACTCTGTGTTTAAGGTATGTCCATCAGAGCGATAGAATTTCTACTCGATAAATTATTGGTCCCGGGAGGAAACGAGAGAACAAACCCCGCTAATTAACCTTGAAATGGAAAAACAATCTTGCGTAGTGGTTCACAACATCAATATAATATTTTAACTCGTTATTTAATGTAGTTGTCCTGGTTAACGGCCCCGCTCTCTCTCCCCATCCCCCCTCTCTCTCTCTCTCTCTCTCTCTCTCTCTCTCTCTCTCTCTCTCTCTCCCTCTCTCTCCCTCTCTCTTTCCCTCTCTCTCCCCCTCTCTCTTTTTTCCCTCTCTCGTTCGTTCTCCCCTCTTCCTCTTCTGTCACTCAAACTGCCTCTCTGGAGCTCCGTCAAAAGCAGTGCGTCAATGTGGCCTTGTGTGTCACCCCACCGGGCCCGGGTTGTCTATCACCTTGATGAATTGACCATCTGCCGTGGTCCAGTTTTACGCAATCACAGCCCTGTTTACGACAACCAAATCAGATCGATTAGGGCAACGTTGTGAATTCCATTACTTAGATGATTCAGGCCAGTACAGCGACTGGGATAGTTTAATGTTGTTGCTTTTTTTTGTTTTTGTTTATTTTGTTAGGGTAGAAGAGGGGGTGGATGTATCTTTAAGGTTAATTGTAAAGTCTGAGAGAATTGCAGATCCTACAGCTGTTCAGTCTTCCCTCTATAAGAACTCGGAATTGCATTCTTATTGTTTGGATCATTGCTCGTGCTCATGTCTTCTTTTAAAATTGCATGTTTGAGCCCTTTTGTGTCATTTCCTTCTGTACCCTCCTCTTGCGTGCAAGTGTATTTGTGTGTGGGGAGGGGGGAGGGGTATGTGTGCACGCACCCGACTGCATGTGTGTCTGTTTACAGTAGAAGGGGAGGATGTGAGTTGGGCGACAGCGAATAATTGGAAAAATCGTTTTTGCGTTTGTTTAATATCCTTTCAGGCGCAAGTAGGTCATTTTGAAAGAGGAGCTATTGATCTAGTGGTAAGAGTACAGAAAAAATAATTATATATATATTTTTTTAATTTTAAAGGTGGGGGGGGGGGGGGGGGGATGGACAAAACTCTACAAAAAGTGTGAATATATGAATATCTACTATCTTGGACATTGTGTTGTATCGTATTATGTGGCACATGTCAAGGTTAATAAATATACATGGAATAACCGATGATTGTGTGCGTTTTTCCACCCCAGAGGAGTTATGTCACTTGTTGATGTGTGTTGGTTCTATTTGTGCACTCCCTCCCCCCCCCCTCTCTCTCTCTCTCTCTCTCTCTCTCTCTCTCTCTCTCTCTCTCTCTCTCTCTCTCTCTCCCTCTCCCTCTCCCTCTCTCGCCCCCCCTCCCAATTCCTTCTCACAAAAAATTGGAGGCACGTCATCCCCGAATGCACATCACGGAAAGCTCTGTGCGAAGTGGCAAAAGAATCGAGTAGGAGAGAACAAAGTACATGTATATATTCAAAAACTCTACCAAGCGACTTATCAAAAGATGATCATCTACCCAACAAATTCTGTTTTTGTTGTTGTTTTGCACTGATAAAGTCGTGAAGGTGGGTGGTTGGCGGGTGCTCTGGTGTGGTTGGCTTCTTCTTTCCTATCAAACATCTATCATCCTTATCTCCCCTTTTTCTTATTAATGTTATGTTTGTTACTCTCTTGTAACACCTCTAATCTGCCGGCGCTCATATGACCTTATGCAGTTGCGAGCGCCGTAAAACCTCCTCTAAAACTAACTAAAGTCGTGAAGATCAGAGAACACCGTGACTCTCCAGTCTATATAACGCATGTAGTGGTGCTATAGTTGATACATTTTAGCCGGTCTCGTGTGATGAAATTAAAAACATGATGTCATCAAAAACAAAATCACGGGTCGATGGTCCCTTGCCCTGGGTCACTTTGCAACACCTTACAGAGGATCTCCTAGATTGTGTGTGTGTGTGTGTGTGTGTGTGTGTGTGTGTGTGTGTGTGTGTGTGTGTGTGTGTGTATGTGTGTGTGTGCGCGCGCACGTGCATGATTGAATGCATGTGTTAACCTGTGTATATAGATAAATGGGAATAATTTCATGGGCTAAAATGTCGCCAGAATGACCGATTTCATTACTGATGTAGAGCGCGTTGAGCCCAACTGGGGAGTGGACGCTAGAGAGATCTCCTGATTGTTCTTATTCTTCGTATTCATATCATTTATATGATTGTTACTGTAGAGGGCAATGGTGTTTCGACTTGTGGGAGCAAACGACTTTTTTTCTCAAACCGGTAATGTCCTGTCAGCCAGAAAAAGAAAGGGATACTGTTTGTCCTTATAAACCTGCTCTGTGAGTGGGATGGTGACGCGAGTTGAGATAGGAAACTCGTTTACTGTCCTGTGGGAGTGCAAGAGAACTCTAGTCTCGTCGTCACAATCTGGGAACATGGATTTTGCATTAACCCAAAGCGACAAAACGATCTTTCCAGCCATAAAAGAGTGCTCAATAATGAAGCTGTCTTTACACCGTTTCGGTTCAGTTCAGAGTTTTGCGGTGCCGTTGCCGGACTCGATGTCTGCGTACACACATGTGGTTTTTGGCCGGTGGCTAGGATGCAATGGTGGATCCTTTCCTATTCTCTTAATGGCCTGTCTGTCTGTCTGTCTGTCTGTCTGTCTGTCTGTCTGTCTGTCTGTCTGTCTG
>NW_004797295.1:981062-986511 GCF_000002075.1 Aplysia californica | reverse complement strand
TACATATTTTTTATCACAATATTTCGCCTGGATAGCCGGCCAACATTGTTCACCAGTGCATTCAAGGGAAAAAGAACCAAGCCATCTGAAAATATATGTGTGAAGGCTTCTTGACTTAAATTCCAAACTGAAAAAAAAAGAAAGAAAGAAAAAGAAAATGTAAAAAAACGTTATTCTGTCCAGAACGGTAACACGAACCAGTATTTTTAAGCTATCTCCAAATCCTGTCTCTACTTTTCAAGGTTTTGTGTCCATAATAGCCCACGCGTTCATCTTTTTTTCCCCTTTTTTTTGGGAGGGGGAGAGGTATTCCCATTTGATAGTTAATATGTACTGTCCACTGATAGTGGGAAATTCCTTTACGTATGTGAGCCTCTCCTACTTTTTTTTTTCTTGATCTTGAAGTGGTGAAAATGTTCAGGTCTGGATTTATGGGTTACTTGGGTGCTGTATTGTGGATAAGTGAGATACGTACACAGTATAGTAAGCCCTGAAATGAAGAGGGGGAGAGAGAGGTAGATGGAGAGAGGGAGAGGGAGTGAGAGAGAGAGAGAGATTTTTGGAGGGGGGGGGGGGGGGGGGAGATGAAAAAAAAACAAGCATTGATGAGAGAGAGAGAGAGAGAAGAGAAGAGGGGGAGGGGAGGGGGGGGGAGATGAAAAAAAAACAAGCATTGATATGATCATTGATCTGGGTACCATTTTAAAAAATTGTATTTTCCTTTGCATTAACAAGTTAGGCTGCAGCAATTATTTGGGAAAAATGTGCCGTGTGTGTGTGTTGTTACATGTCTGGGCATGCATGCATGCATAAATATGCATTAGTGTATATGCTCTGTTTGTGTTTTAAAATATCTATAAGCATTTCCGTTTGTTTCTGGGTGAAGACATGAACTTGGCATGTTTTTGTAAATTTGTGTTTCTTAACTAATGCTGTCCACGTTCATGTTCACAGCAACAAATTTATTGAAGAGCATTTCATTTTTATCTTGGCCAGCAAAATGTTCCTGCACAGGCCATCAGGTCGTGCGGAGCTAGGGGATGTTGTGCCGGGAGTCTCCATCATCAAGCCTCTCATGGGTGTGGACCCTCTCCTGGAGTACAACTTGGAGAGTCATTTCAAACTCACCTATCCAAAGGTTTGTTTGTAATAAGAATGCAAGTCAAATTAGTTTACTGTAATGCTATTTTGTCCGGTTTGACGGCCGAAAAACCATAAAAGTTACAAGTACTCCAAAAGCAAGCAGCAAAATTGATAATGAAACAAAAGAAATCAGTGCATGTGACGCCAATTCTGAAAGAACTAAACTACACTGGCTGTCAATAAAAGAAAGGATCAATTACAAAACTGCTGTTTTCTGTTTTAAATGTATACGAGACCTTTTAAACATTTCTGGACTTATATCATCCACCTAGAACTATATCATCCACCTAGAGCCCTAAGGTCAGCCCCTGATAATCTAATTCTTAAAACTCCAACAAAACAAAATTACAAAACATTCGGCGAGCGTTCCTTTTTGTTCTTTGGTCCCCAGGTATGGCACAAACTCCCATATAAAATAAGATCTGCCCCAACAAATTACATTTTCAAAAAACACCTGAAGAATTTTTTTTTCACAAGTGCATACCTGTCATAATGATGAAGTGTTATATATGCATGTGTATGCCAGTCTGTGAGACTAAGAGAAGGAGAGAGAGAGAGAGAGAAGGGGGGGGGAGGGAGAGGAAGAGAGAGAGAGAGAGGGGGGGAGAAAGAGGGAGAGAGAGAGAGAGAGAGAGAGAGAGAGAGAGAGAGAGAGAGAACGGAAATGTTCTTCTATCTGTAGAGAACGAATGTTTTAATGAATGTTTCTAGTTACTCACGTTTCAATTTTATTGTGACCGTTCGTGGTTTTTTATTGCATTAGTGAACACATTTCCAACTTCACTTCAAGACTGTTTTTCTCATGAAAAGTTTTACTCATATACATAGATATTACATGTATATATATGTATAATACAATTTTTAAGATGTGATGTCTTTTTCGACTTAATGGGCATTGAGCATTTTTTAGAAAATGAAAATGGGCAGTAAAAATGCTATTTATTATTATTATTAAAATTTAGCACCCCATTTCGAACTGCTTGGCCTAGTGTTCAACATCCCAGGTCACTATGGGGTTGTAGCCAAGTCTTATGGGACCTTGACTTTTGATCATCATGTGTGAAGATATGAGGAGGGGGGTGTAGACTTTACTTTTACAGCAACAAGTCACTAATGTTGAATTCTATAAAGTTCTTGTTTCAGCGTAGAAGGGTTATGGTAACAAGTCTTATCCTGGTTTTTGTAGCATGAAATACGACAGATTATGTTTGATTGTCTCTTGAAAAGGACACTACTTTTGTTAAGCCCCCCCCCCCCAGCAGATGGTTGTACTTTACTAAGTCTTGGATTTTGTGAAGAACTGTAGTTTGTCTCAAAAGTTTGAATCATTTCATGTCCTATAAAGTACATGTAGTGACGAGTTGCAGAAGCAAAGTCTCTGTCCTCTTTTTAAAAAATCTGTTTGTTTCTTGTAACAGTATGGTTGAAGGCGGGGAAGCTGTTACTTTTGATCATTGGTAATTATTAATAAACCATAAGTGATGCTGTTTGAGTATTTTTGCACCCTGTAGAATGTTGGAGAGTAAATGAACACAAATTTGATTGTTGGAATTCAAATCTTTTTTTTCTTTTTTTCTCATGTGGTTTTGCACTCAATATTCAATTTGCCCTTTAATTGTTTTTGAAAGTTTTAATTCTTTATGCTTGACATTCAAACAGGAGACAAAAATTGAATGGAAAACAAAATAGTGCTATTGTTGTATGTTACACTCACAAAGTTTCTCTCTCAGGTGTTAGGAATAAACTTCCTTTTTCTAAAATGTGTTTGCCTTTTTCAAATACTTTTGTTTTCTATCTGTTTCTATTATTATATTTTTGTTGTTGTCATATGGTCTCATATTCTTTTTCTTTTTTCTTTGCACAGTTTGAGTTGCTGTTTTGCTTTCATGATGATCAAGATCTGGCTATCCCAGTGGTGTACAAGCTGCATGAGCAATACCCTCATGTGGATGTCAAATTATTCATAGGTGTGTGCCTGTAGACTATTGTAGTAACTTGGTAACAGCTTGAACACCATGAGTTACGCTGATTCACAATAGTCTCAGCAGACTTTTTTCTGGAGTGGCTGATGATGAACCCCCCACCCCTATCCAAATCCCCTAAATCCCAAACATCATTCTTCTCAGCATTTTTCCGTGATGAGACATTTTAGCTTTTGTTAGTGAGAGTTTAATATATGGAAGCAGGGATTTTATATAAAAAAGCACTAGTATCTTTTTATTGTGTGTGCTTTCTTTTTTTGCTGAGGTGTGCAGATGAGATGAAAAATGAGATGGTAAGCGCCTGCTCTTGTTTTTGCCTTTTAGATTTGTTTCAAATGACTAACTCACCTTTGTAAAGTGTTTGCACTTTGAAACGGGCAGCCTATCAGAGTGCAATCTGACAGATTGTCTGTGTGCTGTCTGTCCTGGGTTTCAAAAAGCTTACAAGGAAATGAAATGTTGAGCTTGTTAAAGTCCTTTGCCGTCTGAGGTCTTTCATCATTACTCAAAATGTGTTGCATAGCTCAATGAATTGCAGAATAATAGGCTTGTTTGCATAGGTATTTTTACTTGTTTTATCCTAATACGTATGTGCGTATGGAAACTTTAAGTTATGAACTCTGTCTCTCTTCTACATCATTTCGTAAAAACTGTGAATGTGTTTTTTGGTTTAAAATGAAATGCTCCAATTTTCATAGATTATCTATTAATATGAGTGGGTTTAATGCAGATGTTAAGGATTACTCTTTAACCTTTGTATAGAGGCAAATAAATGTCCTACAATCTATGTTATCAATTTTCCCTGGATCATTTCAATGAATATTGTTCGATGTGTTGAATAGAATTTGTGGCAGAAGTATCAGAAAAAGAGACCCCATGTGATAGGTGTATGCATTGTTAAGCTCTTCTGTGTCAGCGTTCTGAGTTGTAGACTCCATTCACAGTTGAATGGTCTTTTGATTTTACCTCCATTTATTCTGTTTATAAGAGTGTCATGTTGTCAGTCCCATGCCAGCAAAATAGGTGTGAGAGAAATATTATCTAAAATTCATTCCATTTTAAAGGGGTGACTAAATGTGGGTATGCATGCGTTCATGTGTATTTGTGTGTGTCATTTTGCCTGTATACATAGGAATGTAGGACCTCAGAGCCTAGGACAGAGAATATATTACTTTTGTACTTTCTCATGTTCTTTTTGAAATGTCTGGCAAAATTTAGAAAGAATGTTTCAGATGGTGAATTTTTACTTACAAATATTATTGATACTTCCCAAAATCTGAGTTATCCCCTTTTGAATCATGCAGGAGGCAACAGAACTATTGTCAACCCCATGGTACAGAATATGGCACCAGCTTATGACGGAGCTCAGTATGAATATGTCTGGATCAGTTCCAGTCGAGTTGAAGGTATTTCATCTCTTCTTCTAATTTGGAAAATTCCACATAGATACAAACTCTGTCATTTCTCATCTACGCTATCATCTTTCTTTTTTTCTTTGCGTATCAATGTGTTGATATCACTTTCAATCACTTTCTCTGTCAGCCCATTACCTTTTTCTCCATTTATTAGAGGGTTCTTCTTTGGTTCTTCCTCTTCATGCTGTTCAGGATAATGTAAGTTATGTCTCAAAATTTTACAAATTTCTTAGTCTCATGACTATTTCAACTTGAACGTCAAACTTATCAGTGTTTTGGAGTTTGGACCCAGCATTTTATTTTTTAAATTCTTGTTGTGAAATTGGACTCAACAGGACCGTTAGTATCTTTATAATGAAGTCACATTTTTGTTTGTTGTTTCCACTTCCGAGTCTTCATTTGAACCGAAAATGCTGACAATTATTTCTTGCTCAAAGATGCACTATGTTATGTCATGGAAGATGTTAGGGATGCACAGATGAAAAGACTGTAGGCCTTCTCTCTCTTATATGTAATACTGTATAATGCGTTACACTAAGTAACTTGAGTTTTCTTTTCCTGATCACAGCATCTGATGAAATCATCTATGATCTGGCCAGCAAATTGCAAAAGTCAAATGTGTCTCTGGTACATCAGATACCTTTTACAACAGACAGTCCAGGATTTGGATCATTTGTAGAAAAGGTATGCACACAATATTGTTTCTTCCCACCATTGTCATAATCCTTCTCCTCCTCCTCCTCCTTAGCATCATCATTTTCATTGTCACCATCATCATTATCACCATCACCACCATCATCATCATCATCTTCATCATCATCATCATCATCATCATCATCATCATCATCATCATCATCATCATCATCATCATCATCATCATCATCATCATCATCATCATCATCATCTTTT
>NW_004797295.1:966721-980565 GCF_000002075.1 Aplysia californica | reverse complement strand
ACAAAAACACAACCACACAACCACCCTCACACACACACACACACACACACACACACACACACACACACACACACACACACACAAACACACACTCAGATAAATCTGTTCCCACACATTGACTTATACAGGTGACACATAGTCCCCTGTAGATATACCTAAAACGCCTGAAGCCCGTCAATTGTAACTCTTACAAAGATGGGTCAACATGTGCATTTCTTTACTCAGAAGCCTGCATAGCACAAAACCAAGTGGCATGTCTTTTATTCCCAGGTTTACTTTGGTGCTGCCATGACCCGATTCTATGTCTCCTTCAACGTGCTGGGCCTTTGCTGTGTCACAGGAATGTCGTACATGTTCAAAAAACCCCTGCTGGATCAAGCCAATGGCTTGGCTTGGTATGGACGTTATTTGGCGGAGGATTTCTTTTTGACCAGAGCCCTTCATGAAAGGTTTGTGTCTTCTAGAATTTCTGGGAATTTTTTAAATAGAGTTATATGTCTCCTGAAAGATATAAATGGATGAAAGTCTTCTTGAATCTTCCATTCAGAACTTACTTCACCTACTTACTACGCACAACCTGGGTCTCCACTCTCTAAGGGCTGCATGTGGGAAGCTGTGACATCCCTTTACATTATTTTAAGAAGGAGAGGGGGAGGGGGGGTGTCAAGTTGAATTTTTACCTATAAATAACAAGGAGCTTTTCATCACTAAGATAACTATTTTTAGGCTTGTTTTCTTTTACAATGTAAAATGAAGAGGTCTCTCTGTCTCTCTCTGTCTGTTTCCCCCTCTCTTTTTTTCTCTCTCTCCATCCCTCCCTCCCTACACAACACACACTTATGTGCAATTGAAAAGAAGAAGTTGTGTTGTATCTAATAGATCAAATCAACATACCCATAAAAGGGACAAAAAGTTCAGAATTGCAATTACAAGAAATGCAAAAAATGTGAATAGGAAGTTACGTGAAGTTTGTTGTTGTGATATTTCTTGTTTTATATCAATTTTGTGAGTTCAGGTTTTCTGACATAGCTAGATCTTTTAGACCCACGAATGTTCAAAAGGGTAAGCATGGAATATATACTTTGATACTTTAAAAAAAATAAAAAATTTATATTTCTGTTTACATGGCCAAGATATTTTCTATGTGTAAAAAAATGGTGCACAAAAGTAACAGTGCCAATGTTGAAACTTTTTCTGAGTTCCGTGGATTAAAAGCTCTTTACTTGGTTCCATCAATTTTATGCAAGATTTACTTCACATTTATTATTGTATTATTGGGGAATCTAATACAGACTGGTGCACCTTCCTGTTTTCTTTCCTACTAGCCCTTTTTTTGCTTGTTTTTTCTCTCTCCAGGGGCCATATGGTGATGTCTGCTATACCTGCCAAGCAAAATGTTGGTCAGGTTACAGTGTGTGGCTTTGTAGGCCGCATGGTCAGGTACTTATGAGTAGAATATGACGGTTTCTTTTGGTTTTGTATTTGAGGGGATGCACTTCCTTCAGATTTGCATAAATTTTCAGCATTTTCTTTCATTAATTGCAATTGGCTTGTCTGTCCCATTTGTACCATAAAGTTTGGAAGGTGTTACAAGTCGATATAAGCATATTGGCCCTTTAGCCAGCTATTGCTATCTGCTGGACTAAAAGAGAGCTTTCTCACTGGACCCCTACATTGAATGAGTCTTCACTGTCCTTTCTGTGCTGTTAAGTGGGAAATTGTGCGATATTTTTGGGGGGTGTTTGCAATCACTCCATATTTGATCATAGTTTGTGCCTCAAAATGGAAATGGACACGGTAAGAACTAGGCCCCTGAAGCATCTAGTGGGAAGGTGTAGGGTAAATAAACCTTTCCGCCAAACTCTTCCCTCCACCATCAGTGTTATTGCAGCATTGTAGCTTGCTTGTTTGTCCTTCCATGTTTTCACAGGCTTATGGAGTTAACCCTGCCTGATTATGGTTAAAGATTTATGTAACCTAATCCTCTTTATCTTATCCTTAAGCATGTTGACCGAGAGATGTCCTAAAGTAAATATTTTAAAGCTCTTTATGGGTTGGTTATCATCAAAAAGTAAAGAAGTGTATGTGGGCTGTCTTTTGTTTTAATCAAATTTGCATATTCACACATGTGTCTGCTGGTGATCATGTTGTTAATTTTTGCCATAGGTCAGCTGATCTGATCTGTACTTTTGATGGCCTGTATAATAATATTAAGACACAAAAGAGATTATATTAATGTCTCAGAGGCTCAAGGAACATGAGAAGAAAAAAAAATGAAGATGGTTTGAGAGTAGATGGGACTTACAAGTTGTATTGAATTGGAAAAGGGGGGAGGGGGGAATTTATGGATAAATGCCCCTTTCGCTTACAAGTTGAAATTAAATGGGTTAAGTTGACCTTGAGCATTCACAGTGGAGCTGCTACTATAGACTTTTTCTTGTTGATTGACTTTTATGTCATTACTTCATCTTCTGTGTCTTTTGCACACCAGGCTTATCCTCTTTTCTTTCAATCCTCTGTTGAATTTATAGCAGTTAATGGAACAGGATGATTTTGTATAGTATCTCTTCTGCAGAAATCTATGACTGGTTTGGCACTCTAAATAAAATGTTAACCTTCAAGGTGTTAACGAAATCTCTCAAAATTTCGAGACTATCGACTTTTTTACTTTCTGTAAGCAAGAGTTGTCCATGAAAGTGGCTGCGAGGAAGACATACTTCTTCTTCACCAGTTATTCAAATCCTTCTTATATTGTTGTGTGGTTCCTTTTAGGGTACTGCAACACCTTTATCTTTTATGTCTTTGCATGATTTGTAAACTAGAGGTCTTCTCTTTGAGCTGTCCAAACAGGTCAGAAATAGCATAAAATACTTACAGTCTTGCACATAGATAGTGAAATCAGCAGAGGTGTCGAAATCTTTTCGTTTTGTACAAATTCCACTCTGCAAATGTTTTAAATACACAAAATGTACATATATAAGAAAAAATTCTGGACCTGAAAATCTGTTTGCTAAGTACATGTTAGCTATGTATGTGCTAGACGGTATTTATTTATGCAGCACTGTTTTCTGTGCTTGCAGATGGGTGAGGCTGAGACTTAACATGATGCCAGCGGTTACTGGAATTCTGGAACCCTTGTCCGACTGTTTTCCTCTGGGTGTGTGGACAGGCTGGTCTTTGTATTACTTCTTCTCTATCAACCCTGTACTATTTTTCTGTGGACATGTGGTCAGCTGGCTCATTTTGGACTACATACAGCTAAAGACCATGCAGGTAAAAATAAATCAATAAACAATATGGGTCACGATGTAGTAGAATTGAGCGCTTGTCAATTAATTTTTGATCATGTCGACTTGGTATCATTTTAGAGCTAATTCGTTTGCCTTACCTGTAATGAAAAAAATACCCATCTTTTGTGAATAAAAGTGAAGTTATTTGTGATTGAAGGAGGTGGAGGTTGTCTGTTCTCTGAGGAAAAATTAGCGAGAAAAAGGCGCCAAAGTTTGATGACTTTCGAAGCCTGAGAGTCCCTGGAAACTGCAAATGTACATTTTTGGTGCCTTTAATCAACGCTTTTCTGTAACATCCACACCGAAATGGGTTTTAAATGGACTTAAAAGGTGTTAAGCCAAAAATTAAAAGTTCGATATAAATTGCCAAAGAGGCGAAAAAATGCCTGGTTTCTTTAATTTCATTATTTTGACGAGCGCCTGATTTCACAATGATGCCTCACATATTATATTGAATTTACATTATCACTCATCAGACACTGTTTTTTACAATTACATCTGACCCTCTCTCTGGTGGTTACTTGTACTAACGGCCACCGTTTCATGACACCCTTGTGTCTTTCCTATATTTTCAACTTGTCCATGTGGCCCCTGTCCAACTTTGGTACAATTAGTCATTTTCGCTACCGACTCACTGCAGTCGCAGGCTACAAAAGTTTTCTATCAACCAGACCTCAGACTGAGTGTATGCTGTATTCAATCAGTGCAATTTAACAGCTGAGAAACAGCTGGTCTTATCACCTGCACTATCCACTAAATGAGAGGGGGTTGGACTTAATGCAGCGCTTACCCAATGACATGCGAGTGTCCAGTGAATTGAGCAACTGCCGCCGCCGCCCATGCTTTACGTGAGCAACAGCTAGAAATAACTAACTACTGCCGACTACAGTACATGTCATGCAGTCATATGGCAAGCAGTTTGAAGCCATTTTCAGCTTGCTGGGAAACATTCAGACAAGCTGCCATTATACAGGCACTCTAACACAAACATGCTGACAAAATATTTCCGTTTTAGTTGAGTTCCCATTCTGACCTTGGTAAAATGAGAAAAATTTGTGTAAAGTCTCTCCCAAGGACCTTACATCAAACCTAGGCCAAGATTTGAATTTGCTACCTCGTAGTTGCGAGTCCAACAACCTTGGCCACTAGATTACAGACAATTGAAATTTCTTTCTTTAAAAAAAAAAAGTTTTTAGTACTTACTTTAAGAAGATTGCTTCATTGTAAACATGTGTTATGGACTGGTCATGCAAAGCTTTGAATAATGCGGTCATGCAATAACATCAAGAAAGAGAAACCGTTCCTAAATGTAATTCACTTCATTATATTTACATTTTATTCTTTAAAAAAACAACCCTGAAAAAGCCCATGAAAATGAAAGGAGTTTCATAATTTCATTACCTTTTCATTGGCCTATTATTGGATAGGCATATTTAGAAAACTGCTTATTACAAATCTCTTATACACAATGCCCATGTTTTATTTCATTTCAAATGCATATTCATTTCATGTTCTTATCCAGGTTAATCTCTTTCTATTCTTCAGAATGGACCTCTGCCATTTTCAAAGCTACAGTATGTTTTAGCGTGGATAGTTCGTGAGCTGACAGGGACTTATGTGTACATTTTAGCAGTCATCAACCCGCATTATATTAAGTGGGGTAGACGAACGTACAGAGTGAAGACTGGTGGCCTTGCTGACATAGTGAAAGAGACTGAGCCCAAAAAAAGCTTACAGCACTTGTGACCCTGCCCATCAGCTGAAGCAGTCTTTGCTTTTACCTTTCTAAGAGTCAAAGTGGTGGTATGTGTGTGTGCGCTATTCAGTTAAAAAAGGATGAATGGTGAAAACTGTACTCAAACTGTGTGTATGTGTAATTTGCCAGCCCTATTTTTTGTATGGATGATTGCAACCCATTTTTATCCAGTCATTTAAATGTTGCAGTTGCCATGACATGTATGAAGAGCTATATTGTTCATATATGAAGAAAAGATGGTAAAATTCATGAGCCTGTACTGTTGTAGTTTTTCGCTGTTTTATAGCAGTGATTCTCGTTTAAAGTTTTACAGCATAGGGGTCTAAACCTGGTTATGATTAAGACTGCTTTGATTCACTAGTCTATGCTGTAGAGAAATTTGTATAAAAATATAAAATCAATTATGATAACTTTATAATAGAGACCAATAACTGAATTTGATATTAAATATAGTTTCTTCATTCATCTCATACTCAGAAAATAAGCTTAAAAAATTTTGCCTTTGATTTGTCTATGCTTTCTGCTTTTAACTAGTATGACTACCTGATAGCTCTTACTGCATTGATTCCATTTCTCTCTGGGGGATTGTCCAAAAACCTGCTGTTTCTGACATTTTCAGTATTACTTTTATCGCTTTTGCATACTTTTGTGATAGAAATGTTTATGTAAAATGCAGGTTGTCTACTTATTTGACAGAAACAGTTTGATTCTCCAGAGGAAGTGTCTTTACTATCATTGATATTGGGATACTGAGGTGCTACATTAGACTAACAGTATCAATTAGAAATGCTCGGTGGTTTTCCTGTAGTCACCTTCTGCTGTCCACTGAGTAGTATTTTCCATTACCAAACGAGTGGGGGGTTTTTTAAGGGGGGGGGGGGGGGGTTCATTCAAAGGCAATGAGCTGTAATATGATATGGTCGCTTTTAAGGACAAGGGAAGTGGGCTATGCCGAAAAATACTGTTTTCAGAAAATCGAAGATAAAGTTTTTGGATTCTTATTCTGTCTCTTTAAAAGACTAGGAGAGTTTTCTCTATAACCAAACAAATATACACACCAATGAAACCAAACTTCTCTTATAGGTAGGGCAATGCCTACTTTTGGTTTAGGTCAAGATTTCTGGAAACCCCCGGAAATCTGGGTTTGCCCACTTGTCCTTAAAAGCGACCATATATCCCTTTACTAATTTTTTAGGCACGTGCTTTGAAGGTTAATTTCTATTGCAGTTACCAGTGTGGACTATTTCACTTTGCACAGCCCTTCAGAATGATTTTCTAAATGAGAGTAGAATTTTAGAATGGCAATGTTATGATCTTTCAAATTGATACTGAGGACTTACATATATATACATAGCAATTTGTTTGAAAAATGTTTAACATGTATTTCTTTGTTGGACTGTATTTTCTCTAATGGTAAATGTTTTGTATTATTTAAACATACCTAGACTGTGTGCATAGTTTCCTATCTTGATGATGAGAGTTGAGGTCAGTTTCAGAACCATATGATCACTGTTTTGTTGTGTGTAATGGTTTGGACTATTTACGTTCCAGTTTCCGTTCTAGAATGTAAAATATGTGTTCTGTGATAAAACAGCTAAATAAAGTATACTTTATGGCCTTTTTTGTGATTGTACAATTTGTACTCCCATTATGATATTAACAGCAAGTGTTGGTCTTGTTCTCAATAATGATATGGTAGCTCATAATTGTGATACAAATGGTTGAGTTAATTTTTAAGTATCTTACCTCAAAAGTGTAAAGCTGCTGTTCTCATTGTGTGTGTGTGTGTGTGTGTGTGTGTGTGTGTGTGTGTGTGTGTGTGTGTGTGTGTGTGTGTGTGTGTGTGTGTGTGTGTGTGTGTGTTTGCGCGCGCACGTGCATGCAGGTGGACATATGATTGGATGAGTGTTTGTTGAACATGGAACTAAAATGTTATTTGATTTTGATTTTTTTAGAATACAACCAAAACAAATTCTCTCAACATATCATATATACACCTTATATTGTTCTGACTTTTCTGCCCTCCAGTTTATTTTTTACTCTTGTTTCAACTTCTGGAGTTACTTTTTATTTTTTGATTTAAGACTAAAAACCTTCAGTTTTGAATGTCTTGCAATCTGAGATTTTATTGTCTTGAGATGTCAGGTTTGTTTGTTTGTTTTTTGGGGAGGGTTTTGGTTTTAAAAGAAAAATTGTGTATGATTGTGTAGTGAAAATCTGTTACAAGGCGGAACAAGTTGAAAGGTTAGAATGAAGTGATGTGTATCATCTGTAGGTTATGAATTTGGTTGTGAAATTTTTGTACATACCGGTATTCACCTTCAATGTGAAAAGGGTAAGAATTTTAACAAGTGTCTAAGATGTGCGCAGGCTGTTATTCATTTTTTTCTTCTCAAATCGTGGTAGTTGTTAGTGTAAAAAAAAACACATTTTAAATCAAATGTGCTCGTGATCTTCAAATTTTTCAACATTTCCGCCTTAACACCTTCAGGTTTTCTTTGAAAAACTATTAATATAGAAATATATATATATAATATACTGTTCATTGCTGATGTTTAAAAAAAATGCTAGTGATAGACTTATTGACTTATATGTTATAATATAATGAATATAATGTATGTATCGATTGAAATAAATATACTTCTCGCTTTACTGTGAGAATTAGCATGAAATTAGGTCCTTTAGAGAAAAGAATAAACAAACATACATTTGACATGAAATGGCCCTCAGAGTCTCCAGCTTTACTTAATAAATATCACAATTTTGGAGTGCTATGTTTAATGTGTTGATTTATGTTGCACCTTTAAGAGGATGTCTTTTACAAATCTCGACTAAGATTACCAGGCCCATTTATGCTGCACCTTTAAGAGAACGTTATTTACAGATCTCGACTATGTTTACCAGGCTAATTAAACACTTTAAGGATGCTCAAACTAAGGGAAGAAAGGTGCCAGTACATTCTAAAAAACTTTACGTTTCTTGAAAATCATGATCTACTTTCGTTACCTTGTATATCTTGACATGTTACTTTTTTCAATGTGGTGTTTAGAATTTTCTTTTGTTAATCACAAGAATGAAAACCCTGCAGTTTTTCTTAGTAACCATATGCCTTCAGCATGAATGAGTCTTGCTACTGCTGCGTTTTCACTTAAAGAAATCAGGCAAATGTATCTATGTTGTCAGGCAAGGACTTAAAAATTTGGTCACCTTTCTTGTGTAAGCGTAGTGTCTAATCTGATCTTTTCAATTTGAAAATGAGAAAAGTACCCATTATTTACTGCATTTAAGCAAAGCATAAGAAGTTGCTGTTTAAAAATCTAGGTTGTTGCAACTTATTTAAGAGGGTACACTACTATAAAAAAAAAAAACTTGTTATGTGCAGTTGAAATACAGTTTTGAGCAATCTCCTGAAGACAAAAGAGATATCCTGATGGATTTAATTACTGTAAGGGTCAAGTTGGGGTCTCAGGCCCGCAGAATGTTGTAATCATGTATATCAAATAACTCACTTACCTTTACCACAAAATAATTTAAAATTGCTGTGAATGTTATTAATAACATACACGAACGTGGAAGGAACTCTTTGTGTTTTTATTAGTAAAGTATCGACAGGTGGAAGAAATTAGAAACAAACAAAAAATCCTGATCCATATTTTAAAAAAAACCCAACTAACATGCAAAATTTCAAAGAAAGTGAAAAGATGGATTTTGGGAAATCATTGTTGTAACCCCCACCTCCCAATAGATTTACCATTTTTAGAGAATTGGGAAAAGAAATAAACTCTTGCATGATTCTTAGGTTTTTTAAATTGAGTTCTATCACTGGTAGTGATTGTGTTATCAAGGGTTAATTTCATAACAGAATTAAGAAAATTTATGAGCCATATTTTAGTCCCTTTTTCCTTCTCATTTTGCAGGTTTGTGACCTAGTTCATTGCGATCAGGATGTATTTATTGGCCTTATGCTGGCTTTGTGAGAATGGCTCTATACATTAATGTTATTTCTACTCCTTTTGTAACATTGGTCATTGCATTACCAAGCAAGTAAAACCAGGGAACAGTGAAATTATTCTTTAAAAAGTGTTGCACCTTTGTGCGTGTTTTGGTTGGTTTTTTTTCATTTGTGTACAAGAATTATTTGTTTGTTTCTCAACTATGCCTTTTCTCGCCACTACGAGGCAGCTTCAAATTTTGAGATTAATTTTGTTTTTTTTCCCCCATTGCTGCTGCTGATTGGAATTCTTGTCAGAATATGTCTTTGTATGATTTATGTTCTTGATGTCATGGGAATGTGTGTGTGTACTGACGCATGTGAATATGGGCACGCACATATTTGGAAATGTACATGTGTAATGCCTATGAGGAAGAGGGGCAAACTAACACACTTTCAGAAAAGGATGTGAGATTAGTGAACCAGAAGATTAAAATCTGTACGTTTTGGTTTTGCATTCTCTGCTGTTTTTTAAAGTGCTATAATTGTTTGAAATAAACTATTATCCTTTTGCCGCCAAATTGGTGATTGATATGTCATATTGTGGGATTTTTTTTCTACTTACGGAAAATGTATGCTTCTATGCTGCGCCTCTATCTTTGATAGGGCAAAATTATATGTACACAAGTGACTTTTGTTGGAGTTGATGAGTGGAAAAGGTATGTTTTGTGTATTTGTCCACTAATATTGAAACTGGTCATGAAAATTATTTTACTATACGGTATATGTAAACATTTAGATATTATTATGCATTATATTTTTCTTTAGTCATCTTTATAGTTTTTATACGGACAGGTATTAACTTGTCATTTTATTTCAAAATGTATGCACACTTAGAGCCTGTTGGTTTATTTACTGATTAGATTTTGGTGTATATTTTCATTCTTTAGATCTGAAGGTAGCATTAAAAATGCAAGTTGGTCTGGTTGATACGAGAAAAGTTTGTGTGTAAGTTGTAATGTAAACGCATCAATTGTTTTCTCTCTTTTGCCCTCTGTTGTTTCCTGCATTTGACTGAAACAGCTTTGCAAGAGGCTTCTCTTTATTTTGATGAGTATTTTCATTTGATTGAAAGGATATGTATAGAAATCAATTTATTTACAATTTTTACTTTGTTTGTTACTTTCAGAGATATTGTGCGTTAATGCTGTAGTAACATCTTGAGGATTCTCCAAGAGAGTTTGCTTTTTTTTTCTTACTGTACTTAAACGATGGGATGGTGGTTAAAATAACCATAGTCGAAATTGTCCTAGATGGCCACCCATTGTAAAGAAGGAAAGTTATTATCTTACACAGTTTAAAGTCTTGAACGGGATCTTTTATTGTAGAAAGAAATGCCAGGGGCAGTGAGAAGTGGTTGTGTGTACAGGTGATTGACCTAGACTGGTGCCGTTAGAGCAGGTTTAACTGTTACTTATCTCTTGACTAATCTGAACTTATGCTGAGCACTTGTGTATTGAAGTACTTTTGCTTTTTGATTCATTTACTTTTAAAAGAAAAAAATTCTGCAAAAAGCTCCTCCTTCTCCATGAGCTCCCACAAGTCACTTTATTTAAACAATACTGTTTACTTTTTCAGCAGTCATATCATTTGAAAAGTGTTCAAGTGCATGTTCACTTTGATGTGTTGGTTGTACCGTGAGGAAGATTTCTTAGTTGTCTAGGAAAATACACCTTATTTTTTAAACTGAATTTACTTCATAAAGTGATTTGAAAAAAAAAATCGATTTGGACAGACATTCTGTGGCCTTTATTTTTTTGTATTTCTCTTTTGAAGTTTTTAACCAGTCTTATCTTGCCCATGTGAGTGTAATATACTTATATATTGTTTGAATTTATTAGGTTCTTATATTGGGTTTTCTCTATAAGTTTAAATGATTTTAAAAGAATGGTTTATTAATTAATAAAATGTTTGTATTAAATTTGTGCGTCTCTTAAAGTACAATTGTTTATGAATAGTGTTTTTCTCAACTGTGGTTTTAGATCAGGTTTATTTTTTTATTGTTTTTTTTTTTATTGTGTTAACTTTTTAAAATACTCTTTCTGTATGTCTTGCTTTTTAATTTAAAACAAAATACTTACATCTCTTTCAAGCAGAGCTCAGAATTTTTCACTGAATATCTGTGATAAACAGAAGACTTAAGTTTGTAGTCGCGTTACGTTTGAAAGCCTGTTGTTTTTCAGTTGCAAGTTTGAGAGAGGAAAGAGGAGGGAATTTTTTTAATACCCTTTTGTTTCTTAGATTTGTTTCCACTACTGCAGCGAGAGGGCTTGAACTTGATGTTTCCATATTTTAACACTGGAATCATTTCATGAATGTAAAGTTCCAAATTACTGACCAGACATGTATAAAGTGTGAAACATTTTTCGGATGTAGAAGCATCACTGTTAGATAGAGATTAAAGCATCATCCCATGCTTTCATTCTCTCTCTTAGAAGAAAAATGGTCTATTTTAAAGTTTTAAGTCATTTGTGGAAATCCATGTGACAGCATTGTTACAAAAGTGTATGATAACTAATACGATACATCTATAAGTTTTGTTTTCATTCTTTTTGTTGTGGGTCGAATATTATGGCTTTTTGCCATTTTTTAAAGATTATAAACATTTATAATTTTGGTAACTTTTTACCAAAATTTGATTTGTTCGGTTATAGTTTTAACCGAAATTTGTTCATTAACTCAGTAATGTGCCAGTGTAAAAGGGGGGCATAAGACTGTACAGTAAACGTAGAGGATAGGAATTTAAGAAATAGAGTACCTTTCGAGTGTCTTTGTAATAGATTTTTTAAAAATATAGCAATGGAGTAAGAAATTTCCAAAAGCACTTTGTCAAATTTTTATTATTTCTTCTTTTGAGGCTTTCATTGTAAATACCACATGGTTTTCCCTCAGCTGGTACTTTTGTAGTAATTGTTTCTAATGGGTTCTTCGTCTGCTGGTAACAGATCTACAAATTTAACATGGGAACTTTTGATTTACTCCACTACAATGTTTGCTATAAAATTAATTTTTTGTTTACTTATTAACTTATTGACCCTATTTGGCTTTTTGGAACATACTTTTACTGTTATCACAGATTCAATGTGTATTCTTCGTGAATATAATAAGTTTGCTTATTTTTATTTTCTGGCATTTCCTCAAACACGTTAATGCTTTGATCGCCAATGTAAATTTGGATTTTTTGTTTAAAAGGCTTATTTTTCTTTCTTTCTCTTTGCTCCTGCAATTCTTGTTTTATTTCTGCTTTGTTGTAAAAATTTATGATAAAAATTGAAAAAGGCTCAAAATTTATGTGCATGTATTAGTTGGAGGTGAATTCAGCTTTGCTTACTTATTTTTTAAAGAAGAGATTTAGTCAACTGTGGTGCAATATCTCAATAGTTTGGGGGGTTTTGTCGCTTTTATAATCATCTGCTCAAGAAATATCAATGTCCACATAACTTGTCATGATTTCAGCCTGCAGTGTTCTCTTGCACCGAAAAAAGAAGAGATCAATCCTAGATAAATGATGTATGTTTTAAAAAGTCCCTGCTTTATTAAGTTGTAAAAGTTTATGTTAGGATGAGATTAGCCAATATTTATTTTTCTTCCCATTCAGACTTCTTTCTTCACTGAATGTGATGTCGAAAAATGTGACACTGATTATGGACTAAATTAATATCTATACTTCAAATATATCGTAGCAGTTTTTTTGTATTCCACATATGAAATGAAAATGGCTTCATCTCAATTTCTGAAAAAGATTTCTTTTTCTTATGTTGTTTCTACCATTGAAAAGCCATGGTGCATTTGTATCTGAGTATCACGTATCTTACACAAACACATATATAATATCATATATATATTATATATATATATTGTGTGTGTGTGTGTGGTTTGTGTGAGAGAGTGTGTGGGTGTGTTTGTGTGTGAGAACATACTATATAAGGCTAAGTTTTTTACTGTAAGCTGAACGATTCTATTGTAGGACTTCATAGAATAATTTAATTCCTGCTCAGGAACAGCGGGTCATTGCTTAAGGTGTATATATATTTATGTATTGTATTTAAATGTGCTCAGTATGTTTGAACAAATCATGTACATTTTGAATATTTGTACTCTCCTGCTGTATACAATTTCGCTATGCAGTCATGATCAATAAACCAAGTACAAAAATGTATTTTGTTTTGATCACAATTATTTTATTCTACGTATACAGTCGAATCCCCCATGATGGCCACTTGAACAAATGGCCACTTTTCATTTCCCCCCTTACGTTTTAAAAATATAACTTAACTGTGTAAAACGGGCACCTGTCCAATGCGGCAGTGGCCACCCTATTTTATCGACCCACAACCAACTTTACCTGCCTGAGATGGCCAGGCTTTGTAAAAAAATTATGCATTTTCACCTGACACTGTGGACAAGCCGACATAATTCATTCACCTGTCGTTATTGTCAGTCCCTCTAATGGATGAAACTGTCATGTTGCTTAGGTCGCTCCCATTGTTTACCGAAGTTGACCAATGGGAAACAATAAATTTTCAACTGCTGGTAAGAGAAGCGTGTGATCCATCATAACCTATTAGCCCCGCCCACAACTCAGTCCGTAAACCCAGTCCATAACAATGGCAGTCAACATAAACTCGTGACAGAAGTGTCGCTCGTACATCGAGTGGTGGTGACCCATTTATTGTTTTACTATGGCACTTGGCCTTCCTCCTATGCCACATTTCGTTTTGTTTTGAACTTTCAGGGAACCGTAATAATAATATAACAAATTGTTTTTTTAAACAAACAACAAAAAGTCCCACAAAACCGTCCTACC
>NW_004797295.1:964232-966415 GCF_000002075.1 Aplysia californica | reverse complement strand
TATATATATATATCCCTTTGTCCTGTCCTTTCCAGCAGCTCTTCATTTCTTATTCTATCCTGCAACTAATCACATTGGAGTTAAAGGGTCGAATCTTGGTGCGCAGTGAGATGTTGCTTGCTTTCCAGACTTTTTATGATTAATTGAATGCTGACCTCGCCTTGGCGGTTCTTGCTTCTGCCTCGGTTCCACCTTTACCATCGATGACTCTTCCAAAGTAGGTAAAGGAGTCCACTTCTTCCAGGGGAGTGTCTTTCACCGTCACAGCAGGCCTTGAAACTTTTCCTAGGTTCACTACTTTCGACTTGCCCGGGTGAATATACGTAGGCAGTGGCGGTGGGTAGTGAAGGGCTCACGGGCTTGAGCCCCCGTCTCCACCCCCCACCCCCCAACTCTATCCCAAAGCAAATGAAAATAACGAAATAAACGTTATGATCGTACGCAATGAACACAGAGTGATCAACTTGGCGGCTTGCTCGTTTATCCAATCACTAGCCACCGCTTACAACTATAGTAACCTAACAGCCAATCAAATCAAATGTCGTTAGGGCTCAGCAAAGGATGAGCCCGTTCTCACGGCCCATCGTTAACTGTTCTTGTGAAAAGGTAGAAGACTTTTTTAAAAAAGTAACACTGCACAGAGGGTTCACGCTGTCCTAGCCCTGGCAATGGGGTGAAAGTTTACGACACACTTTCCCCCCAGTGACACAGCCACCTACGCTCCCATTGGACCTTTGTTAGGTGCTGTCTACTCTCCTCGACTCTCTCTAGTGGATCACTACCTTGTTGGGCCACCCATGCCAGACAGGTCGACGGGTAGAGGTCAGACGAAGCGTGATCCACCGGCCCTCCAGGTTTCGAAGGTTCAGCTCAGGGCTAACAACCCAGACAGGTAAAAAGCATATATTACGGAAACAGCAACAAAGAGAAACCATATTTCTGTGTGTGATGGACCTTCGGAGTCCCTTGGGACTCGTATGAATGCTGGCAGTGAAAGCCGCAAGGAAGCTGTTTGCCGGAAGATGGAGGTCCTGAACACCGCAAAGACAAAAGTTATCACAGGACTGTGGAATGTATGGACAATGTATGACACTGGTAAGTTGACACAAGTAACGGCAGAGATGAGGAGATATGGATTGCACGTTCTGGGCATAAGTGAAAGTCACTGGACAGGGTCCGGCAGGCTGAGAACAGCAACTGGAGAAACACTGATCTATTCCGGCAGAGAAGACAACCAACATAGGGAAGGTGTAGCCATCATCCTAAAAAAGGGACTTGAGTAATACCTCATGGAGTGGAAACCGATCAACAGCAGAATGATGACACTGAGACTGAAGGGAAAGCACACCAACACAAGCATCATCCAATGTTACGCTCTTACTAACGACAGTGAAGATGAAAGCAAGACTATTTTTATGAACAGCTACAGAAGGAATTGACAGATATACCTCGTCACGACCTTATCGTTGTAATGGGCGATCTGAATGCTAAAGTAGGAGAGGACAACACCAACTATGAGAGAACGATGGGACAACATGGTACGGGTACAAGAAATGAGAACGGGGAAAGACTAGTGGACTTCTGCGCTTTGAACAACTTGGTGATAGGCGGAACCCTTTTCCCACACCGTACAATCCAAAAACTGACCTGGAATTCTCCAAATTGCTGGGACAAGAACCAGATTGACCACCTTATGATAGGAGGAATGTGGAGACGTTCCCTACAGGATGTGAAAGTCGGAAGAGGAGCAGATATCGGCAGCGATCACCATTTAGTGACGGCAAGAATAAAACTCAAGTTGAAGAAAACATTCATCAGGGAGGCGACAAAGACACGATTTAATGTTCACAAGCTCAGGGGTGGCAATGTGAGATCTGCCTTCCGACTAGAACTAAAGAATCGATTTCAAGATCTCCAAGAACTGGAAGAAACCACCCCTAACACAAATGAAGTCAATACCCAATGGAATCATATTGTTGAGGCCTACACAGAGAGCAGTAAGACATGTCTTGGTGTCAAGAAAAAGAATGTAAGCAAAGAATGGATACAGCAAGGAACTTGGAATACTATTGAAAAACGGAGAGAAATCAAGAAAAGACCGCTTGCAGCTAAGTCGATACGGCTGCAGGAGAAGTACGCAGAGGATTACAAGGAAGCTAGCCAGAAAGTTAAAAGACTGGTCA
>NW_004797295.1:957707-962419 GCF_000002075.1 Aplysia californica | reverse complement strand
TGTGTGTTTGTGTGTGCCGCTGAGATTTAACAGTTATTAATTACCCCAAACAACTTTTGAGGCAACTTTTTCATTAGATGAAAATTAATTAGAGAAGTTTGGAGGTGAAACGGTTTCGTCCCCAGCATCCAGAAGAATCTAACGTTCAACAAAGAGAAGGAAGACAAAGGTGACTCTTCTCGTTTGAATGGTTCTCAAAAGGCTGTAGCTGGCTCGCCGTGAGTATGGAAAAATCACCAATTTTTTAGTTCTCATTGTTCGCTATTTGGTGGTAAAGAAGTGAAAGCAACCTAAGCCCCACCCAAATTTTGATCCACCCACCGCCAATGTACGTAGGCCATCACTCCTTGATAGGCTGTTGAATTCCTTGGTCTTTTTTTTGTATCTGAGCATGTCTGCGAGAGAGCAGTGAAAGGTCATCAGCGAAGTCCAAGTCGTCCAGCTGCTGCCAAGGGATGACGTATTCCATTGCGCTCGCCTCTGGTGGCTTCTTTCATGATCTAGTCAACAGTATGAAGAGAAAAAGTGAGAGCAAGAATCCTTGTCGCACTCCTGTCTGCACCTGGAATGGTTCTGAGAGTTGTCCTATTCGTGGAAGACTTGGCAGTTTGTTCCATCAATGATCTTTATTTAACTAATGTGAGTTTACCCCGCCATACCGCCAGCGAACTCATGATCACCGGAGGTACACACTGGACACGGTGCACAGCACTGCTTGGCTATTTGATAATCTTTCTCCCACGAGAAAGACAAAGATAGAGAGAAAGAAGACTCTTGGCTCTGAATACATATGCAAGTACATACATGTACATGTAAGTATATCACCAACACCCCCCCCTCCCCCCACTTTTCAAACACAGATCACACAGCAGATTCGTGTCCCTTGGCATTTGGCAATTAGGGTTATAACAGAGCTACCTGATAAACCGTCAACCCTACTATTCTGCCAACTTCATTTACATCTCAAAGGTGGCAGTATAACGAGGTTTGACTGTATATCATAGCTGATACGATAGCTTATCAGTGGTGGCAACACTATGGTCAGTGGACTATGCTCTCGGCATTCAAAGTAATCCACTCATATTAGACTTCATTACAACAATAACTGACCTTTATTGTGAAGATGCTGAGGTCGAAAGTTTCACTAGCATTCATGTTTACAACAGCCCTAGTGTCATATTTAATTTCTTGTGTGTTTATTACATATATATATATAAACTATGTGTGTGTGTGTTCCTTTTTTGTTAACGCAATGCGCTTATTATGTGTTAGTTGTGTGTGTGTGTGTGTGTGTGTGTGTGTGTGTGTGTGTGTGAGAGAGAGAGAGAGAGAGAGAGAGAGAGAGAGAGAGAGAGAGAGAGAGAGAGAGAGAGAGAGAGAGAGAGAGAGAGAGAGAGGGGGGGGGGGGCGAACGAGGAAGAGAGAGAAATATAGTTTTGTTTTTTGTTGCTTTCGTAGGATTCGATATCCATTTAGTAGCCAGAGCTAGTTTTCGAGTGTCAAAAAAGGAACGTCTTCACTGTGGACGCCAATAAAGAGCAAACACGCGCATTTGTCAACGAGAAACATGTACAAGGACCATTATTCCGGGGACCACTGTTACAAGGAGCTGGAGTCTCACATTCCTATTTCCTGTTTTCAGTAATTTTGGCCAATCACATCGGAGAATTCAGTAGAGGTTCAAAATGGCAGCGGCACAGCGAAGACTAGCAGAGGAGATCTCAAAATAATAACATTATGAATTGTTGTCTACAGTAGGTTAGGAAATCTAATGCTCATGTAGTGTTAGTGCAAGAAAAGAAAATGAAGGCTGCCTTAATCTAGTTGTTTTTTTTCGTCTTAATTAATACATGCTTGTGAAAACTCAGGAATGGATGAACAGCTAGGAAAATGTAAACTGGTCTTTCTAATCGACTCGAGCCTTGCAAACTGTCAACAAGGATGTCGGCACCTCTATGAAATTGTGGCCACCACTTTAAGAATTATTTCTTTTTTTGAAACAAGTATCTCTAAACAGAGAGATGACAGATTACAAGATGAGGGGAAATTTTCAAAGACAAATCTGCATTCAGCTCATGTCAGCTGGGGTTACAAGTTATTCAATACAACTGCCACCCTGCCTCGAAAAACGGCAAGCGTTTCAAACCCTGATTTTCAAAGTCGTAAATATAAACATGTGGAAGATTTCGTGACAAAATTACAAGGTGCCTTTGATGATGTAATCAAGGATTTTTCAAAAAGGAGAAGTTTGTCAAAACCTGCTGAACTTTTGTCTGTCGCTCTTACTGAGATCTTGCATGATTTCTCTTGGGACTCCTTAGACTTGGTCAGTACTAAAGTGACAGTGTCATCAACTTCAAGAACAAGAAGGAAATCTTCCCAATCATTTGCAGAGGATGTGTTCCATTGTGGGGTGGTTGAAAATGCTGTTTTTATCTTATCAAAGGCACCAAGGAACAAGAAATCATTTAGATGGTTCTCAAACAAGATGGTCATTGATTCTGATGTGTTTATTGATTCATTCATGTCACCAGCTTTGCAACAAGCGTACAAAAATAAAACAATTTCACTTTCCTGGATTGATGTTGGATCCCCTCAGTGCGGAATGGGCATGGATATTCCTCAAGTATGGAACACTCTTTGGCTCAAATTTTTTTGTCTTGGCTAGAAGTCTTTAGAATTAAGTAGGCCTACTAGATCTAGAATAGTGTACTTAACTCTACTAGATCTAGATCTAGATCTACCTAATTTACGCATCGTGTGTGTGTAGTTTTTGTTTTAAAATTTAAAACTATTTTAAATTTATGAATATATGTTGTTGCGTCAGCAGGGGGGGGGGCTTCTCTAAAACTGTATAGATTCTAGTAAGTACTCGTAAAAGTATCTATTTTATAATAATTGTAGTGGCAAAATTGTGAGAGCATTTTTAATTTTAAAAAAAGGTTTCAAGACGGTCATTTTAGACACAATAGATCTAAAGGGACTTGAGATGTTTATTTACTTCAGACTTCTGTTTAGCAGAGCTTCAGGAGTTCAGGTTTCAGTTCTTAGTAGAGGTACATCCACCATATCATGTGTTGAATTGTAAGACTTTAAAATCCTTTTCTTACTAACTAACTGTATTCTGTTTCCCACCAGGGCGTACCAACTCAAGATAGTGTTTTAATCTTGAGAGATGCAATGAGAAAGCTTGGAGGCTTCTTGTCTCAGCAGAGTTTTTTCATGCAAGATAGTCCCCCAGAGGTTTCCAGGCACAACTGTTGGGATGCGACAGGCTTGGGCCATGCCCTATCAGTACAGGCACACTTGTCGTCTCTGACTGCTAGGTCTCGTCAAAGAAGCACAGAGTTGAAAGAAATATTTATTGACGTCCATGGTATGATATAATATTGTGTGGCTGTTGTGCTTCAATAGCCGGGTATAGTGCAAAAAGATTCAGTTCTGATCTTAACTTCAATCAGGTGTTTCTGAATATTCTCCTTTTTGGAACATTATTTCCCCCCAGCCTACAGTCCTGGTTTTGAATTTCTTTTTTTTGAGTTGGTCTTGGAGATTTCCTGTTGTGTCTGGTAGTACTATTATTGTTTGTAGTGGGTTTACAGACAAAAACGAAGGTGTGCTTGTGAGCTAGAAGGTGTTAGTAACTGAATATTCATACTCATACGATATGATGCATTTGTGTTGAACAGCATTCAGCTGTTTGTGAAAACTTTTGCTTGCATGAGAAGATAGTGTTGGAATCGTGTAAGATTACTTAGTTGTTTATAAAAAATAATTTCGATTTTTATTATACAGTCGAACCTGCCATGACGACCACCTGTATTAAAATACAGCCACCCGTACAAACGGCCACTTTCCATTTCCCTCCATATAATTTAAATGTGTAAAATGGTCACCTGTCCAATGCGGCTGCGGCCACCTTATTTAACAACCCACTGTCAAATTTACCTGCCACCTCAGGCGGCCAGGCGTGGTCACTCATTGTCCAGCGCTTTGTCATAACTTTTGAATTGGCCCCTCATGCTATGGACCGGCCATCATAATTCATTCACCTATCATTATGTATGTTTAAATTGTTAATCCCTCCAAAGAATGTTTACCCAAGTTAAGCAGTAGGTAGGCATAACAATAAATTTTCAACTGCTGGTGAGGGATGCGTGTGATCCGTCATATAGAAAAGCTATTTATATATAAGCCCGCCCACAACTCATGCACAAATTGTATGGGAGGTGACTAGTCACTGTTTTGTTTACCTAATCTCTAACAAAGTAACAATGGACGTTGACGTGAACTTGCATCAGAAGTGTGGGTCGTTCTCCTTGTGTTGGCGACCCGTGTTAGGGCTCCCCTTTTCAGGCCAACTTGAGGTTCTTTCACCCTTTGGTTTTCTGTCTTAAGGGGTATTTAAACCCTTGTTTTAGAAACTTAAAGGGTAAAAGTCAATTATTTCCTAACTAACTGGGTACCGTGTTCGATGAACAAACTTTTAAATTGTCAAGTCATTGTGGGTTAAGTGAGCTCAGCAAGTGAATGGAAGTCTTGAAATTTATGTCTTGAACACTACATTCAATTGCATTGAAATGCTAGAACTCTGTGTGGACGAAACAAAGCGTTTTGGAAAAATCGGGGAAAGCAGTTTGCGTGGATTTTTAAAAGTCAAGTCCTAGCCACATGGATGCTGTGAACGCCTGCAAAGTTTCAAAGGTGTGGGT
>NW_004797295.1:921269-957607 GCF_000002075.1 Aplysia californica | reverse complement strand
C
Source organism: Aplysia californica (assembly GCF_000002075.1). NCBI lineage: Eukaryota > Metazoa > Mollusca > Gastropoda > Aplysiida > Aplysiidae > Aplysia > Aplysia californica. Next base: position 957,606 of record NW_004797295.1, on the reverse strand, counting down.
AAGTTAAGCAGTAGGTAGGCATAACAATAAATTTTCAACTGCTGGTGAGGGATGCGTGTGATCCGTCATATATAAAAGCTATTTATATATAAAAGCCCGCCCACAACTGATGCACAAATTGTATGGGAGGTGACTAGTCACTGTTTTGTTTACCTAATCTCTAACAAAGTAACAATGGACGTTGACGTGAACTTGCAACAGAAGTGTGGGTCGTTCTCCGAGTGGTGGCGACCCGTGTTAGGGCTCCCCTTTTCAGGCCAACTTGAGGTTCTTTCACCCTTTGGTTTTCTGTCTTAAGGGGTATTTAAACCCATGTTTTAGAAACTTAAAGGGTAAAAGTAAATTATTTCCTAACTAGCTGGGTACCCTGTTCGATGAACGAACTTTTAAATTGTCAAGTCATTGTGGGTTAAGTGAGCTCAGCAAGTGAATGGAAGTCTTGAAATTTATGTCTTGAACACTACATTCAACTGCATTGAAATGCTAGAACCCTGTGTGGACGAAACAAAGCGTTTTGGAAAAATCGGGGAAAGCAGTTTGCGTGGATTTTTAAAAGTCAAGTCCTAGCCACATGGATGCTGTGGACGCCTGCAAAGTTTCAAAGGTGTGGGTTAGATAATAAGGGGGGAGTTTGTGCACAAAGCCTCCCAAGTCCACTTAATATATATATATATGTAGATTTTACATAGCTGCCACTTTCCCGCTAAATAGCGGAAACTCCGCTTCATCTAGATTTTTCCCGCTACTTTCCTCCTTCCTCCGCTGGACTGCACTCGGTCGCAAACTGCGATACTTTTTTACACGCGGAAAACTCCGAACCGGGAGAGAGACGAAAACGCAGCTTGCGCATGTCCGCCCGTAGCTTTCTACTTCCGTTCTTCTAGGCCTAGCGCTAGTTTCACTTTGTTTATTGTGGAGCAACACAGTGTCAATCGGGCATCGGGACGCTGGCGCGCCGAGTTGTCATTGAAAACAGCGGAAGTTCGGGAGAAATTGATGCAGAATGCAAAAATAAAAGGAGCTGGAATGAGAAAGAAGCAGCCGGTGTGCGACTCGAAAAGTTCATTAGAAAATTGAACAAACCGCTTGCTGCACTTTTCGTTTGGTGCGATAAAGAAATTGCGGCCCGCGGCACTCCTGTACAATTGCGGTCCCGTTTGTTTACATGACGGCTATTGTGGCTGTTGAAGTGAATCTAGATCTAGATAATCTATCTCTAGATATAATCTAGATTTACACATATTTAGATATCTAGATTCTAGATCTAGATTAGATTGCCTAGGCTATTATTTTAATTCAGTTTAGATCTAGATCTACACACTACAGGGGCACTGCTACTAAGTTAAGTGCAAATGGGACCGCAATTGTACAGAAGTGCTCAGTACAGCGGCAAAGGTGATACCTCCCTGATCCAATACTGCGCGTGCTCTACATCGATGTACAAGTTTAAAGTGAAAGAAATCTTTTTATAAGACACCAGCTGGCAACAAACACTGGATTTTTAGTCACCAAGTTCAAACTGTGTCAAATTGACTCAAATTAGTCAACTTAGTTCCTTTGTTGTTGTTGTTGTTGTGTGTGTGTGTGAGTGTGGTAGCCTATCCGTTCGAAATGTTCGGAGCCCCGAAGAGCGTGCTCTTCGCCAGGGCCACCGCCTCCCTTGGGTAGTGGGTGAGGCAGTCCAACCTCCCTGAATCCTCCCCAAGGAGATGCCACCGCTGGGCCTCCGTGGCGTGGCATCTCTGCAGCCAGTGCTCCAAATTTTGGGGCTCCTCGCTGCACAATGGACAGATTGGGTCCGATGTTTTGTTTATTTTATTTTTGTAGGCCCGCAGCCCAGAGAAGTGACCGGTCCTGATTTTTGCCAGTAGTGACTGGTCACTGTGGGACATAATACCTCTCGTTTTAAGGAAAATGCCCTGTATACTTCCTTCGTCCGCGTGTGGCATATAGGGGGGGTCTTTTGTAATTAGTTTTATCTGGGCGCACGCACTTTCATAAGTAATTTGGCGGCCTGGACCCGGCAGTGTTGTTGTTGTTGTTACCTATGGTTAACAAATATGACAGTTTTCCCTTCCAAAACCATAAGCTAGATTTTCCGGTATGTTGCCTCTGGATCTCACTGGTTTTACTCCGGCCTTCAGAGAGCGCGCGTACGCTTTCGCATGAATTTCCTCCTTTTTTGAAATTCCTGAGTGGCAGCTATGATTTTATAGAGTAAGAACTTTTGCATGTGAACATTTAACTCACAACATTCACACAGACACACACAGAGTGACCAAGACTATGATTGAATATTAACGATTTTTAATTAACTTAGGTTTCATTGTAACAGCAAGAAATGAATGAGTAATATTGACTAAAATGTAAAAAAAATCGGGATCAATGACAAATCACCAAGGTCACTACCAAACTGACTTTAAAAAATTCCAGGGGGTGTCCATACACACATATATATATATATATATATAAAATAATATATCCATGTATATTCCCTCTTTGTGCGTCTCAATTGAAACAGTTATCAGGCATTCATTGGAGACTTCTGAGTGGAGACAAAAGCGAAAGTAGATCTTGAGAATGTCCCAAGTCGGATTGCCAAACCAATACTACCCATTATAGTTGAAATAACACGTGCGAGCAAAGATCCAACAGGACAAGATATCTACTAAATTCGGCATCAACATTTTGGAAAATACTGCTCTGAGTTTCTGCTACATGTAACAAAAAGTTTAACGAGTGCTTTCCACTACAGAAAAGAAGGCAGAGTAAGATTTTAGAAAAATTCGGCACAACCAACGGAACAAAAAAAAATATCGGGATACACGCGATCAAAACTGGGAAAATCGAAATGCTTCAAATTTTGGGCAAAAAATCTGGATATCCCGATTAAATCGGGATGAGTGGCAGGTTTGGAAAATAAACTAATTCGTTATTCTTCAGAGCCATCCCAGTCTTTCGATGGTGGACAATTCATGTTACTAGATCTAGTGTGTTTAAAGAAGGACGGGGGTTTACAATCTCACGGCAGGGGTAAACTCAAGGAACGACACCGGCAAATAAAATGCAAGCAACCAGAATGTGGGCGGAGCTCTCTGCTCAAGCAAGCCGGTGTCGCCGGAAACTGTGCGCCGCTGATGTAGATTCTAGGTTGACTGCTTCTGACACAGAGTCACAGACAAAAGGTGACTGCGGTGTCATGTGTGTGGGTGTGTTGTTAAATCATTGACTCAGTTTTGGGGTAGAGAAGGGGGGAAATTGATGAATGCCAGACGCACACCACCTACGTTTTAAAGCGTATGCAAACCCTGAAAGGAAATTTTAAAGAGTAACGCTCACGCACCTCCAAAACTTAAAGGGGGCAGTTTGCAGGTTTAATGCGTAATATACGCACATCTCTGTGCATAAAGGGGAGCCCTGTGTGTGTTTGTTTTACCTTGGCACTCGGCCTTCATCGTCTTACATAATATTTAGTTTATTTTACCTTTGCCCAAAATCAGCAACAAAAAGAAAGCTAACCAAAAAACAAATCAAGAAAACAAACGCAAAAAACCCTTCTTACACCATCCACACCCCTTTTTCAAAAGAAAACAAAAACCCTTTTGAATTAGCCTTAGGGCAGTCTAAAGCCTGAGATTAACTCCAGTTTGGATATCAGAAGAGAATGGTTTGCTTTCTTCATTTTGATCTGTCCTGCCTTAAATTGCCACCTGTGTTATATGGCCACTTTTTCCCTTGACAATGGGTGGTCGTTTTACACAGGTTTGACTGTGGTTTAAAAATGTTATTTTGTTAAGGTGTTTTTACTCCCCTGTCAACACAATTTACATAGTTTAGGAGGTGGGCTTCTGACCCTACCTGTCAGGGCCGACCCGGGCTTGCTGAGAGTGAGAGGAATACATCATCCTGGCAAAAAGATTGAGATACTCGATAAGAATTTCTTCCCACTCAGGAAAATTGAATTCGGGTCTCCTTCCTGGGTGCAAGAGTGAAGTGCCTGACTGCTACACCACAGATGCCTGTCTTTGACTGACTGTCAACAACTTGAGCAATATAAGATAGGGTAGATGTTGAAAATGTGTGTGTATGTAAATATCATAACAATGTGAGGGCCTTTTACCTTTACCATGGTGGTAACATTTATAAATGAGATATTTATTGCTTGAATAGCCATGATTGTTTTGAATTTAAGAAGAAGATTTTTTTTTTTACCTCTGATTGATGGGCCATTCTGGCTACCGAAAATATGTTTTGACTTACATAGGATAGATATGCTTCAACTTTTGGCAACAGCTTTTTACTTTTTTGTCTTAGGATGTACAGCGACATACAGCATCATGCCTGTTTCTCATAGGACTTTGCAAGGGTAAGTCATGCCTGTCTTGTTAAAGGTCAACAGTGTTGTAAACGTAATAAATCTTCTCTTTTCTTTGTTTTTTTTTGGTACCAAACTTAACCAATTTACTTTTGAAAATATGTGTCAAGATGCGGTGGAATCAGACACTCGTAAATTTTTGGGCATATTAAAATTTCAACACTCACGTGACCTATCTGTATGGCATTACATTTCAACGAAAACATGTTTTATTTTGTCAATTTCTAATTTTGCTCTTTGCCGTACATTCTTAATGCCTGAAAGGACCTTTTCATACTTGACATGTTTATAATTGAATTATCTGGTTGGGGTTTAATAATTCTTGATGAGTACATTTATTGTTTTTTTTGTTTTTTTTAACCTTTTTGTGCAAAAGCAGTGCTCCTCGAGACCCCAGTCTAAATGACAGTATCCGCCGTCTCGACCAGCTGACAGTACTAGGTTGTCTTCCCAAGTCTTATTGTGACAGAAACCTGGTTTCCAATCTCTGCCCGACTCACATTGTTTACAGTAAAACACCAGAGAAACTGTCCACATTGATCAAAGAGCTGTTTCTCAGTCGGTCTTGTGCAGTAAGTAATGTCATGTATATTTATAGGGCTGTCAGGTGTTCCCAAATTTACAGAATAATCCCTCGTTCTGCACCTGTGTCCTTCAGTGTCTTACAAGTGATCGCTGTGCACATGAACTGTATTTTCTATGTTCTCTTCTGGAAAAAACCATGATGTACTCTTAATAATTTCCCCCATTTAGGCTTTGTGTACTTGGTAGCTTAATGCATTTATATGAATGTCATTTAGTAACAAAGATTTTTCTCTAGAATAAGAAACGACAGAAGTTCATGGAAAGAAAATAGCCAATACACCAGGAAATAAACCCCTGAAGATGTGAATTTAGTTGACAAGTGAGTGTCAGTGTTGTCATGTCACCAGATGGTGCCTCAATGTCACTTGTGAGTGCATGTTCAAAGGAAATGCCTGACATTTTAGCTCTGAAGGGTTCTAGAAGTGTGCTTTTTTGTTTTACTTTATGTATACATGTATTGTAATCATTTATGTTTCTTGATTTACATGACATCATTGACACTGAATTGATCTTGGTCCAAAATTTCCATCTATATTTGAATCATTTATCCCAAGAGAAAATTTTTTGGTCTTTCATTCTTCCAATTTTCTATTTTTCTTTTTCAGATTCTGCGTACACAAACTTCGTGCCTGGCTATATTGAGTCCTTGCACGTCTAATATAGCCTCCTTGTCCCTTGTGGGCACGCAGTATCTTGTGAAAACAAAATTGACCCCTATATTGAGATTAAATGAATCCTTCCAACACCAAGCCAGCAACACCACTGCAGGCAAGTGTATGTTCATTGTTGTTTAATGGAATGTTTCTACTTTCTTCAATATTGCTAAGAAGGCTTTTATGCAGGCCAGACAAAAATATCCTTGGCTGTTGTGCATGAATAAATCCCAGATAGATCCACAATACTTTGTTACAAAATATATATACTTTTCAACTCTTAATGAATAATTATTTATTTCTTACATACTGATTTGTACTATTTGTAATCTTTTTTGTAGAAGTGTGTCTTGTTATACTTTTTCGCCAGACATTTGACTGAACAGATTTTTTATAATGTTATCCAGACCAATATTCTCTCTCTGCAAATTCTGCTGTACATCAGCTAATGTGCTCATTCATAAATCAGGGTGCTTCAAAGTGTTACAGTACTGCCTCAAATCCTTATTGTATTTAATGTTGAAGTCAATATATTTTTATGAACATGATAGTAAATTATCCTTTTTTCCCCTCTTTAAATTTTCATATCGGGTTTCTCATATTTATTCATATGGCACATGTAGACTGCATGCAATCATGTTGAATGGGAGTCATCATAACTCCCTTTCATTTCGGTTATTTATCTTCTAAAATTTAATTTTGGAATTTTTCAATCATGTTTGCACTGCAGCGAAAATAGTCTTAATTTAAGAGAAAAACAAACAAAATGTAGCTACGAAATCAGTTTCTGGGTTTCTCTCTCGGACAAGAAATCAGCTTGAAATATTGATAGGAGTGGATTATTTTACTTTAGTTTTCCTTCCATAAAATTTTCATGATAAACTTGTCTTATGAATGCCTTTTTGACCTTTGAAATCAAGTGACTATTATGAATGACTCTAATTTAATTCATTTTTTGTTCAAAATTCAGCGGCACCAGTGAAGGATGAGCATTTCTTTAGAGCTTGCAGTTTGAATTCCTGGTATGTTCCAGGGAGCGCTGCCCAATTAAGACACACTGTCGACAAAATCAGTGAGAGGTAATGCAACATTGAAATAGATTGTCAGTTATTTTCTGTGCTAAGTAAGTCGTATCATAAATTAAAAAAAAGAAATTGTTATCCACTGTGTTATGGGTGATAAAGAGTTTTGTTGAAGTACAAATGACAAATGTTTAGCTGAAGCCTTGTTGCAAATGGTTCCTCAAATATTCTTTTAATTCTTGACAAAAACACTGTCTGGTAATGATAAAGATAATTATGTTTGGGATGGGAAGTAAAATTAATGTACCTCAAGAAATACCTGGCAGAACTCTGCGTTGCACTTTGTTGCAAGTCTGTAAGCCTGCTGCTGTATGAATAGCTAAGAAAGACCAAGGAGAAAAAAAGAATAAAAGGTTTAAGAGTGCACCTGTTATTTCTTTGACAAAAAAGGTTGTCTTTTTTTTTTTGAGACAAAAAAGTTAGCTTTGCTACCTTCAGTTATATAAGTAGTATTTCATAGCAAACTTATGACTATTTTTGTGTCACAAGTTAATGAGTTTGAAGAGTTTAGTTGGTCTTTTAAGGATGGATTTTTTGAATATTTCAGACTGGATGGTCATGATCAGCCCTGCTCTCAAAAATCAGTTTTGAAGGATCTGCGAAAATTTTATGCTAGAGAAAAGCAGCCGCCTGAACTTGTTCACAACCCAGCACCTGCAGCGACCAGTACACCGCTTTTCGGTGAGCAGAAAATTTTGCTTGATTTGTTGAACAAATGACTCACTCAAATTTTTTCATAGAAAGCACACCAGCCTTGGTAACAAGTTGCACAGCATTTTGTGTCCCTCTAATCTATGTGTTCTTATATATACAATATTTGGCTTTTTTGCAACTATAAGTAACCTCCATGTATGGTTTTCTATGTAAGTGTGTACAATGATTGAAATAACATTTTATTGTAAATGTTTACAATATTCAACCAAGGGCTTTATTGTGTCACAGAAAAAGTTGAACTGTAGACATTTTTAAAGTACTAAAAATTTGTAGGATATATAGAAAATTGTAAGTTGGGCTGCCAGTCGCAGCACAATCTCAGATTTATGCTACTAGCCTCTGGTATCCATTACCCATTACTTCTTCTGCTCTGCAGGACCCACTTCCGCCAGACCAAGCCATTCTGGAGGGTCCGACTCAACCTCTCAGTCACGCAGCAGATTGTCAAGGCTCACCCGTGGACGTTTGATGGTGGATCGAGCAAAGAGCGCCAGTCTACTGATGGCTGATGATTTAGATAGCAGCTTAAGCTCAAAGGCAGAGAGCCCTGACCGGAGAGCAAGTAGTTCATTTGGAGGCTCCTGCGGGTTGCTAGAATTAAGTAGGCCATCATTTTACTATTTGTTTACTCTTTATCCCTGAAATATATCTGACATGCATTGTATCAAGGACAGCCTTCAGCTTGTTGCTACTTGCAAATACTCAAATTTTCTATCAGTTGATACAAATACTTTTCTGCTTTTAATGAAGTCTCAACTGAATTGTTTATTATTTTAAAAAATAAATTAAGTTCTGAAGATGACCAGATTCAACACTTACACCGAAAAATTGATTAATGTTATATGTGTTACTATGTGACATACATGAGATGAGAGCATTTGCATTATGTTTTTTAAATGAAAATGCTGCTCTAACTCTAATGAGTATCATTTATGTTCAAGTACATGTATACAGGATGTTCCTAAAGGCTAGACACACAGAAAATATCTTGAACTTTTTTTTATGACAGCATGGAGTTAGTGCATCGGGCTCACTTGAATATGTTGTTCAGCGCATTGACCTTATCGGTTTAAATGATGCAAACCATATTGGAGATGTTATTTGTTAATACTTCAATTAAATGAAATGTTGGGTAAAAGTCTTCTTAGGGGGGCTCTCGTGGCCTAGAGGTTAAGGTGTTGGTCTCTCATTCAAAGGTCCCGGGTTCGAATCCGGGTAGCAACCGAAACATTTTCTTCTCTAAAATTGTCTCCTTTCACCTCCTTTCTTGTGCTCTCTAGCAATGTTCTGTCATCTGCTTTCATCTCCTCTTTCTGCCCCCACCCCTCACCTCCTTTACCCCCTCTTCTGGGCTCCTGATTCTTTCTGCAGCCTTTCTACTGCTACTCCTTGGCTCCTTACTGATACCCCCCCAGGGCAGTGCCACTGACTGAAGTGTCTTTAGGCCATTCCCAAAGGGGGGACATTTCTCGTTCAAGCATAGTAGAATTGTAAATAGGCTAACTCATGTCACGCTCATAACTGTGCCTGATCTACAACAGGGAACTGCTGCTTTTTCTTTCCTGATCCTTACTATTGTCATTTTCCTCTACTTCTTTTGTGTGTTTGTCACTCTGTGACCTGCTATTTTGGGGTGCCTTGATAGTCGAAGCAGACCTTGTGTTGTTGAAGCTAGAGAGGTGAGCAGTCAAAGCCTGATTCTCTGTAAAGACTTCTCTGTTGACACCCACCCCTTGGCGCTCATATGACCTTATGCAGTTGCGAGCGCCGTAAAACCCTCTACTATTAAAAAACAAAATATCCTTCTTACTGCTGTCTTTCAGCCTCACCCCTGATCTTCTGGTAGGAAAGATCTACACCTAGCCTTCTCGGACACGGGTGAAAAATCTCGGAGGGCCCGTGTACAAGTTGCACACGTTAAAGATCCCTTGGTGGTCTAAAATCGATAAGAGTAGGCTTTGGCCGCCACTCTGGCAAAATTCGAAGCTTCCTACCAACTGAAAAAGTTTAATGTGTCCCGCGCGCTCATGTGACCTTATGCAGTTTCGAGCGCCGTAAAACACTTATTCCCCCCCCCCCCCCAAAAGTCTCCTTGAGCCCTCCTTTGGGAACTTGCTTGACTTACTACACACATTTAGGGTATACACACTCTGTGGGGCCATATTTGAGTTGCTGTGATGTCATGCTCTTTATTTTAGCTGAGATGGTAAACTGTTGATGCTCTTGTGTTGCCTGCTCCTTTTCGTCCTGCTATACTGTTGCCGTTGTCCTTTTCTGCTCCATAGCAGAATTGGGCTGTTATTGTTTTGACTCTCCTCACTAGGTCAAACCACATACTTAAAAAAAAAAAAGTATGTATTAGATTTACCCATAGAACAGTGTCAGTCTAATCATTTTTTGTGATGTTTTATTCTCCTTGACAGATCTCAAAACGGAAGAGGACCTGTCCCAGTACTTGCGGAAACAGTATGACCAGGTGGTAAATGCAGGCATTGCCATGGAGACCACGGTACAAACAATGGTGACGTTGACTTCTCGTCTCATGGCAGACTTGCAGCACAGCAATCCACAGGTGACTGAATATATTGAAATGTCTCTTTTGATCAAAGTCAGGTTTCACTTGTGAAAGTGACATTAATGTTAAATATGTTGTGGATATTGAGAGATAAATCATGTGATTGAAGTTCATAAAGGGCAAATTGTTTTTCTGAGAGCAAGAATTTCAGACTCTCTTGATTCTTGTGGTGCAATGCCAAAATATGACAGATTTCAAAAATAATTTTCAATTTTAATAGTTTCCCAGTGAACTTGTTATTATCGTGAGATTGATGTGGGCCTTTTAAAAAAACGTTTTTTGAAATGTAAATATTTTTTACACATTTAAATAATTCAGTATGCGGGCTTCAATTATGCCTGTTAGGGCCAACCCAGGCTGAGGGGTAGAAAGACTGAATTGTGAAGTGCCTAACTACTACCACACCGATGCTACTGCTGGTGTGTGGTCTTTTTTAATTCATATCTTATCAAGTTGTGTCTTGAAGATAAGAATGAAATTGCTCAAATTAACATTGTTTCTTGTTTTGTTTCCCCCTGTTCAGAAATCAGCTGTTGCTTTCATACGGGAGCATCTTCTTTTGACATCGTTCAAGTTAAAAGAGAAGTACAGTTGCAAAGCTACAGATGAGGCATTGACGGGCAAGCTCTCTGAGTACGAATTTATTGATACTTAGTTCTTTGTTTGATCAAATATGGAGTGCTTTTCTCTTGGTCATTTCCGTTAATACTTTTAGACTTCCAGCCCTTGAACTGAAGCCTTTATAGTTATGTAGCTGCTTTGTATTTGGTTTGATATGTAATCTTATGTCTATGCCAGATGTAGGAACTAAAACCCCCTCCTTCTTTGAAGCTTTTATGATGACCTTTGATGGCTGCAACTGGACACTTCTTAAATTTTTTTCATTTTGCTTAAGCCTAAGCAATATTAGATGTCACCCAGTTTTCAAGTGACACTGTCTTTATTTTGCAAAAAGAAAACGACTTATTAGATGTTTCTTCTTTAAAAAAATTACTTTTGGACAGTCTGTCAGGTTGCTCGAAAAGACATTGTTTGTGTTTTTGATTTCTCTCCTTGCTTAATGCGCTTTTCAGACACTAGATCTAGATTTTTAAATATTATCCCCAAAATCTTCTTTGCTTTTCTATTAAGTATTCAAAGCTGTACTAGATTACAGGTTTCTTTGATGACCACAGGTACAAGCTTCAGATCTTGCTGTTGTTAGAGCTTGAATCTTTGCTGCTGGAGAACAGTGTTGCTGCTCAGGAAGAACTCACTTCAGAGGTTGCACCTTTTTTTTCACTAACTTAATTTAGTGTTCTTATTGTAATAATTTGTCAATTTCTCTTCTTTAAAAGAAAAAATGATTGTCTACGGTTACACAAAAATTGAGTAAAGGTCTTCTTGGAATAATGCTAAGACAGTAAAGGAAACAGAAATGATGAGTAGATTGACTGTAGTTATTTCTAGCAGATTATGCAATATAAGGGTTGAATAGTCTGTATAGAGTTTTAAAGTTTTAGGAAGATCGTTGGAGGTGTAATTAGAAATTCAGTGAATTTTCTTATTTAAAAAAATGTATAATGGTGTTATGTCAATTTCTGCTACAAGAATTCATCTTTGACTAAAGCAGGATTCTCACTCAGCCGGGAAAACAGGGGAAAAACCAGAAATTTCATTTACAGATTTCCCGGTCGGGAAAGCACCATGAAAAATAATGGAAATGAAAGTATGTGAGAGAAAGTCGGGAAATCAAAGGGCTGCCCATCATAATGAATTTGTCAGAATCGTTAGTTTTTAAACTTATTTTAAGAATTCAATTTTATGAAGGTACTATTGTAACACCCTGCCTGTTGTTCCAATTTTAAAAAAATTATTTGCCCTTCAGCTACCTCAACCCATCCCCACCTTCCTGGTGTATAAGTTAGGAAAACAGTCCGATCCCGACAGACTAGGTCACATGCAGCTGTCTAACTATAATGTCCTCTGTGCACAGAACCCTTGTGCCCAGTGCCACTTTGCCCGTAGGAAAACATTAGCTAGGAGTAGGCCAACATTAGTTTGACAAGGTTGTTAAAAAATTCCTGCGCCTTTGCATTGTGGGTGATGGCCTAGGGCAATGAGAGAATAAAAAAAAAAAAGACGAATCAAGTTTGAAACTTTAAACAGTCAGCTGTGGTAGGAGACATGTTGTGTAGTGATGTACATGTGCAATCAGGATCTAAGGCTTTGGATACATCCGGTGGGCTTTTTAATTTTTGCAAGAGTCAAACCGTCAGCCAATAGTACCTCTTCCCCCCCACCCTCTTTTTCTTTTCATACTAAACAACGATGAGCCCTCCAACCTCAAGACCTCTTTCATCATGCCTTTGTTTACGTTACACTTATCCTATAACCCCTGTCCTTGACATTCCAGGAAAAGGTACTATCCATGACTGTGTTAGGATATTTTATCATACCTTTCTCTGCGTTTCTTCTTCCTAACTCTGTCATCTTAAAAAAGTTCATTTTGAAAATGGTTGCAAAATCTCAGAAGAAGACAAGCAGGAAAAAACCTGGAACTTTTTTCTCCTTAATGAGTGGGGACCCTAAAGAGTGGTCATGTGATAGTAATGTAGATAGAATGTTGGGTTAATGTGTAGTTGCTATATGTCATATTTGTATTTTAATCTGTTGCCTATGTCTTTTAGTGTTGGTCTTGTTAGTTAATATGGATTCTTTACAAATTTTTCAGCTTGTCTCCATGCTGCGAGTCGTGTCTTTTTCAATAGGACCTGCTGGTCTTCAGGAGTTCTTAAAGGATAATGTTCTCGCAAAGTACGTGTACTTATTTTTTTCTTTTATATGAAGTCAAGCTCATCTTACCTTTTTTTTTCTTCTAACTGCATGGCTCACTAATTTCTGAAAAAGAAAATTAACTTTGCAAAGGCTTTACAAACACTTTAAGATTGATTGTTTGACTTACTTTTTAAAAAAAGTTATGAACTGGTGTCAAATGAGAAAATTAAACCACTGTCAGCAACATTTTTTTTTACTTCAGTAGCGGTTACTTAAATCGTTCAAAAAAGTTTTATCACTTGTAGATGCTGGTTGAGTTGGTGTGTGCAATGTTAAGTATAATTTTCAAGTGATTTGTTTTCATAATGCTCTTCATTATAACGATGTCACTTTGGTACTCCATCTTCTATGGTAGATGTGTGTGTAGGCCTTATTTAGACATGTGTATCCCCTTTGAAGATTTCAGCTTTGTGATGCTATCATTTTTTTCTTTTTTCAGTTATCATACCAATCTAGCCAAGGTGTTGGTGGATGTCTATGATGAGTTGATGCTCCCGTTGCCGTCTATCCTGGAGAAGTTTGCCTCGCCGAGTGCCCCAAGCAGTGTGTGGGGAGCTGTTCCTTCAGTAGGCGAGGACAGCATGTTGAGTGGACCTGGTTCCTCACAGCCACGATCCAATATGTCTGACCAGGCTTTGAGGAGTCGGTAAAGTCATGGTTTTGATTATATTTTGTCTGCTAATTAAATTTTTTTATTGCTTATTGGTATGAATTACATAGGCTTGTTATTGTCTTGTCTTGTATGAGTAAAAGTGATTAAGCCCAGGAATTGCTGTGAATAAAATGCTTACTGTTATTTGCTTTTTCTGAAGACAGTTTACCAAAAATGTCTTCTCCTTCCTCAGCTGAAAGGAAAGAGAAAATTATTTCCTTCGCTCTGAAATCTGTATTTATTTTGAGCGGAATTAAAGTTGATATATTATAACTAGAAAAGCGAGACATTGAGCAAAAAGTTCTCTAAAATTTGCATTGCTTATGTGCTTCTGTGGTAATTTGATTCATGGCCTAAAATGATATGGAAAAAGCAATTTATCATTTCTTGATAATTAATATTCTCAGTCAGAATAAAAAAGAAGTAGACTATTTCTTTCCATATTTGCGTGGTAGTGAAGACTTTTTCTTTTCATATTTGCATGATAATGCACGGTGTGTAAATTAGTATTTTAAGCTTTAAGCTTTCTTTTTTAATAGCTTCTTGAGGACAAAGAAAACTGTATGATAGTTACATGACCTGTTGAATTTTGATAAATAAAAAAATGAATTCCCTTTTAATTTTCATGATTGCAAATAATTTTTTTTACTGTTTTTGTTCCACTTAGGTCGGGCAAATTGAAAGCACACCCAAGTTTTTCAGATTTTGGACAAAAGAGGCAAATTCTTGTAAAGCCAAAAGTAGCACCCAAAACATCAAAGGTTGGTAATTTTGTTGGTTTATATGTTTGAGTTGATTGAATTAAGACTTTTTCAATTGTGTGCTGACTTAAATGTCGAAGATTTTATCATGAGTATGTGGGTATCTTGTCTGAAAATGTTAGATTATACACATCATAGTTTATATTTTTCCTTATGGCAGCAGTAGTATTTTACTATTTAAACACTTTTTATTTCTCAGTCTGAAAAGAAAAAAGGCTCAAAGGATGTCTCAAAAGCGAAGTCACGAGAATCCAAGAGGAGACCAGGCGGTGAGTGATTGTTCAAAATGTGCTGCATCATGCGTTAGTTTTGAGAAAATTCTCTTGGGTTTTTCAATCTTGGGGTACTATGCGATGCTTGTCTCTGATGCAAAAGTATCTGGTTCAGTGCCAAATTTTTGTGGTCAGGTTTTTTTTTTCTAGGAGTTTTCACACCTATGATCTTAGATTAGATGGGATCATAATACCCAAACAAAAGAAAATCTAAAGTCCTGCAGATATGTTGTTTTTGTTGAATGTAACTTGGAAGTGGAAAGTTGAAGGACGCTTGGTGTGTTAACTGCTCCCGAAAAGTGTGCGACTGAAAAATCCTTTGCAAGTATTGATAAATGGAGACCTATTTGAAAACAGCAGTTATCTTTACATGTGAGACTTTTGTTGCATTCTGAAAGGAAAATGAGTTTCTTATGGTAAAAAAATAACTTGTGGATGGAAAATCCTAGTTGTCTCCCCTTGAAAAGGAATGCAGATGGAGAAGACCATTGTATTGGAAAAAATACTTTCACATCTTTCTGTTCCCTGGTGGTTATTGTCCTTGCAAAGTTCACTTATTTGAATTATTATATGTATAAGACCACAATATAACACTTTTTTAAGATTCTAAGGAATATAGAACACTTGTAGTTGTACTTTTTAAAATTGTTATCTTTATGGACATTTCACATTTATTTTACAAATGTAATTCTTGAACTGATTTTTTCTTCAGTTTGATTTTAATCTGATTTTAAAGTGTTTATAGCTTTTCTTTCTTTATCAAAAATATGAAATAAATGAATGGCTTTTTAATACATACTCTTCACTTCCAACAGTTGTACAAATATCAAATATCGCTTTTGTCTATGTTTTAACCAGTTGACCACGATCGTGCCAAAAAGAATCTGTTCTCGGACACTCCACAACAGTCAAAATTGAAGAGCAGATCAAGATCAAGACACAGAAAACACACTTCATCTTCAGGTATGACTGGTGTGTGTGCTTGACCTGCAAGAACCGATCTTTGACAAGTCACATATGACTCTCACATTCCTCATGAATGACTTTTGTTTTATGTTCTCACGCGATAAATTTTATCATTGTTTAGAATAGGAGGAAGATTTATGTTAAAAGCCAATGCTTTGTCAACTTGTTTGTAATTTGGAACATGTGTAGACTAGCAATGCATAGAAATATCTATTTCTGTTGGCTGAACTGTTGTGAACTGTATAATTTATATGGTTCCCATACCAATTAGATTGAATTTGCTGTGAAGGGGAACATCTGTCAGTTTAACATGCAGCAGTTAGATAGTTTTGGAGTAAGATTAGAAATTTACACAAGCTTCCCAGATAATTGAGATTACCAGTTGATAGGAAAGTTCATGATTGTATTTAACTGACTTTCACACTATCTTCCACAGGCCAGAGTAGATTGTTGGTTCCAGGAACACCTGCTCACAAGCAGACATCGAGCAGGATTCGGGCTCAACAGGAGCGTAGACGACAGAAACACAATGTGAAAACTGATGTGGTTGTTGTAGCGGAATCACCTGTTAAAGGTTTGTGCATGTTTGTGTGAAGTGTGTTTAATTCTACAGGAGAAATCAAGGTTTTCGGTATACAATTGAAGATGGGGGGGTGGGTTCTGCCTTTGACTTATTTCTGAATTGATTGGTTTGCGTGCGTGGTGGAGGTGTATTTTTTTAAGGCCACATTCTACTTCTTAGCATCCAATTCTACAATTATAGTGCTGTCAAAAATTGGTGGCGCAACTTATCCTCAAATATATCTATAACGGGTGAATCAATGTCGCCCATAAGTTCAGTTAGTATCAATTTGTCTTTACTTAATCATATTTTTCCACAACAATTAAGGCTAGACTAAAAAACTTTTCTTCACATATATATATTAAATACTATAAATCTCCGTCATGTCGAAAATATGATTGTTCGCTGCACTTCCCGCTTCTCACACACATTTTGTATACGTATGTGGCCTACGTCAAAGCTCACCAATGACACTCTTTAGTGTTACAAGAAATTAATTTTATACTTAACACTTTTTTGCGCTAAAGGTTCTTATAACATGCCTTCAATAAGCATAATGTAACGATTGGAAAAAAATGACGGACTCGCTCTTAAAAGCGATATTGCCCCAGCTGTAAACTTTTAAAAATCTGTCGAAACCATCGAGTTGGGTTTTTTATTAGTATTTATGAAGGAATTTTCTAGAATATAGTGTACAGATGTTTGAAAAAATATTCAACTATTAAGATAAAATGATATGCGTCGTTGTGCAAAAGCTGGATAATCTGTGTTCAGTAGTTGAGGGGATATTTGGCCATAGGTTGCGCCACGAATTGTTGACCACACTAAAAGGTATTTTTACTTGTTTTTTTCTCATTTTTTCAAAGTATTCCAAACAAGGATAAAAGATATTCAGTTTTGGGAATCATTATCAGTTACATAATCACAGAAATGGCAAATTAGAGTGAAACTGGGCCATCTGAAGGACCATTTTCAAAAGCTATAGTTCATCCATGCTATCTTTGAACTAATTACATATATTTGTAATCTGCACATACATTTTAAGAAAATAACACTAGGTTTTCATGAAATTGTAAATATTAATGATTTCATTACTTTAAGATTACAAAAATAGTCAAAATACCAAAGTAAAAACTCATTAAATATATATTTTATCAAAAATTAGAAAAAGTTAGTCTCATTTTATTTGGAATTGCATTGTGCACTTACCCTCCAAATTTCATGCCTTTGTCTTGAATGGTCATTGAGTTTTTAGCTTTTAACGCCAAGAAATGAACATTTTGAGGAAAGGAGCAAAAACATTTCAAAATTGCTTTAAAGTATTGTATTGGATCACAATGTTACAAACTTTGCAGAGCTGTCTTTTTGAAATAGAGCTTTGGGAGGACTACCATTGCATTTAGCACGTAATTTTCAAGGGAAGTTTCTTAAAACCCCCAAAACATTGTGTTTGGACCCAAACTGGACCTCAAAAACGCATGTGTGGCCTTAAATAGAGTTTTGTGCCTACTACTGTTCCTAATGTGTAGGGTTAGTACGCTCACAATAAACAATGTTGTTGTTGCAGGTCAGATTTTCCTGTCTTTTTACCCTATGCTTTGAGAAGCCCTGATTGTTATAAAGCTTTGAAATGTCTCTCTTGTGACAGCTCTCTTGTCTGTGACAGCCTATGTGACATGTTGATGTTGCCCTTTCAAATTAAGTTGCTACTTATGCCTATTCAAACATCAACTTTCTCATGAATTGATGAGAGTGTAGTTTCTTTTTTTACATGAGTATGTTCTGATTTTATTCAACAGATGATGGAAAGCCAGTGAGTCAAATGGATAAACCTGCTCAGTATCTAGTGAGGGAAGCATTCTACTCTTCAAGCTCCCAACCTTCTCGCAACCTTGCCAAGTCTTTGGAGCTTGCTCAGAGCTCGTCTCATGCCAATGTCTCTTCACATTGTAAGTGTCTGCAATGATTTTTTACTTTTGATTTCATTGTTTGAATTTTCTTGTTGGATCTCCTTTGACATGTGTTTTCCAAAAAACTCCTGAGAGATGAATTCTTTTAGAGCCAACATAGTTCTTTCTAAATTAGACTTCAGACTTGTCTTTCTGGATCTCTGACATTGTCGTTTTACCTGCAGTGTGATGTTTCAGTCAACTTCTTAATAAACTACCTTCAAAGACTCTTCCTTGCTCTGTTTATTATAGTCTTTATTACATGCTTAGAGACATTTGTTAGGTTTTTTCTTTCATTTGTTTTAAAAATATTAAAAATATCATGAAAATATTTTTACTGTGAATTTGAAATCAGTGTCTTTATTTTACTTTTTAAAATGTAGAACTAACAGTGAACAAAAAATTAGCAACTGTTTTGGGAACATGATAGTTAAGAGTGTTACTGTACAAGGGTGCCAAGTTAAAAAAATATTTAAAGGATTTGGATTAAAAAAAAAAAAAAATGGATCGTGGCCTTTATAGCAGTTGTATCCAGTTTTACTTGTGTTTTTATTTCTTATTTTGTTCATATTAATAACTCGATATCTGTGTCCCTTCCCCCCAGCCTACCTCAGGAGCAGCCAAAGAGCTCAAGGTAGCCTTGCCAGTGCAGTTCGGGGTGAATCCCCCCTGTTGTCTCCTGGTGGCCGACTGATGAAATCACTGATGGCGTCTCCATCACCAGACCGCAAAGCAAAGCACACGTACCGGAGCCCCTCAACTCCAGTACGCCGCTCACCCAGAAAATCAGTGAAAAAACTTGACTTCAAGGACTGCGCAGGGGACGTCAGGAGGACCCCTGGGGCTTCCTCATCCTCTTTAGACGCTCATTTAATTTTTGATGGTGAAAACGCCACAGACAGTAACCTCTTTAAAAGTCCTGAGAAGCGGAAGTACGTACCACAGTCTCCTTTTAGAACACCTGAAAAGTCTAAATCGCCGTTTAGTCACGTGTCCATGGGTGCAGCGTCTTGCCCTCCTGCGCAGTCCACTCCTCCTAAGAGACCCAGGCAAAATTTGCTTTCTCAGGAGCTTAACTTTAAAAATGTTTTGTCTGCTCAGAATGGTAATGGAGGCACACCGTTAACTGCTTGTGACCCAGCCCATTCAACTGGTAGTGAGACCCCAAAAAGAAAATCCCACAGTTCAAGACTCTCAGGTGGAGATCCAAATGTGAGTGCAGAGTCTCCTACTAAGGCTGTTTTGTTGTCTTCGCCTGACTGGGCTTCTAGATTTGGCTCTAATATGGTTCTGCGTAGTCCGGCAAAACGATTGCAGCTGATGTCTGATTCTGCCAAAGGAGTCATACACCACTGCTCAGAAGGTGAGAGTCCGAGGAGATTGTCAAATCCTTCTGAAAAGATTAGAGGTTCCCATGGATCATCACCGAGGAAGGAAAGAAGAGTTCTTCATTCGAAAGACCGCAGTTTCGTAGGGGAAGTAGATGACCCTCACATTCCTACTTCAACCCCAGAGAAATTGTCTAAGTTGCAGACAAGACACTTATCCACTCCAAGCAAAGTGAAATTCTCTAACCGTGGGTTTATATCTCCTCCCACTGGCAGTGGTTATCCACCCTCTGCTGAAAAGTCCACACCAGGGAAATCCATTTTAAAATCTCCTGGATTGAAGCTGAAACAAGGGAGGAGGGTAGAGCTTGTCTCTTTGGGCTCATCCAGTTCTGGAAAACATAGCAACTTCATGGAAAAATTGAATGCATCAACTGTTGACAGCTCTATACTTGGGAACTCGGTTCAGAAGAGCATCACTCAAGACAATGTTGCCAATACCACAGATCATGGTGTGTCTTCAACACATTTGTCTGCTAGCTCTCAGAGTTTTGATGTCGCTTCGTCAAAGAGTTCGCGTAGTCTCAGCAAGTCAACACTGCGCAGGCAGTCTTCATCTGATGACGACAGTTCAGACCTTTTCAATACTAGTGCTCAGGAAAGTGCCACCATCAAAATTAGGACGCCTTCACCAGCGTCCAAGACAAAAACTCCTGACTCCATCAACAAATGGATGAGGAGGAAAAGGCTTTCAGGTTCAAAACATAGCTCAAGTTCTTCCTCTGGCCCTAGCTCTTCACAGTCTTCATCATCTAGTACCGAGGAAAAAGTCAAGTCTTCGAACAAAGGCAACATTGAACAAAAGTCTGTCCCAGAGCTTACAGAACCACAGTCACGAAAAAGGAATCGTCCACAACTTGAGAACGAAATAGTCTCAGAGTCACCAAGAAAAAGAGTCAGGAGGATTTTGAATCCTAAAGATGAAGAGAACTCCAAAGAAAATGCTTTTGTTGAAAGAAAGGGCACTAGTGATTTTGATCCCCTTTTCAAAGTAGACATTATTTCAAATGATGGAGATAATGATGTATTCCCAGTGGGTAAACAGATGGCTAGTGATGTGTCTTTGAGTCGTCAACCGTCTCTGATTTCAAAGCCGAGTGCAGACACAGCGCTTTCATTTTTTCACCAGCCTCTGTACTCCCCTATTGGCACTTCCTCCTGCGAGTGGTATGAAGGGGGCAGTCAAGGTTTTCCTGTTTCTCACACAGAGACAGATAAGAAGAAAGCAGACAGTTGCGCTGACAAAGAAGTCTCCAAAGACATACATGAAGGTGGGGAAAATGTTGCTGGCCCTAGTGGAAGGAGTCCAGGGTCAGTGACTGAGTCAGTGGTGTGTGATAAAGCATCTCAACAAATGCCAAAAAAAGCTTCTGGTCATTCAAACTCCAGTGGTTCGCCAATCCGTTCCTCTTTCAGCACATCTCCCTCTGACAAAAAACAGTACTCCCCATCTTTGTCTGCCTCTGGCCTGCTGCATCTGATTAAATCTCCTCTTCTCTCAGACAGGGAAGTCAGATCAAAACAAGTTAACACCCGTGCAAAGTCAAGAAAACACTTGGATTTAAACTGATTTCTCCTTCTAAATCATGAGCTGATTCTTGGAATCATTAGGCTTGGGTTCAGTGACTTGGGTGCAAACTTCTTTAGTTCTGAAGTGCTTGATATTGAAATTGTGTTTTGTGTTAATAATTTAAATGCATTTATCATTGTAATTTTAAGCATCCCAAAGAGGGTTTAGTCTGCATGAACATTTTTGTTTTGCTGTCTTTGACAGTGACAGGCATAAAAAAAAGTTTCTTGTCATGATCTTGAAGTGAACAATCATTCTTAAAATAAGAACAATCCATGAAGTAGGAGGCACTTTTTCATGAAAGTCCATGAGACTTTTATTTATTCAAAAATGTTAAGCTTTAGGTTTCATGATTCAAGAGATAATGACATTTAATTTGGTATAATAGTCCATCTTTACCATTGAAAATTTTGAAGGCTCACATGATTTAAAAAAAAGTAAACTGTAGCTGTTTTTGTTATCGATCCAGAAAAAGTAAACCGTAAAAAAGTGTTCAGATATTGTTAAACACCTGAGAAGATTTTGATCTCATAAATATTTGGATTATTTTATTTGTTTTCATTACCTGGATATTATAAGGGAGGATAAAGATTGAAATGGAAGTTTTTTCTGGCATATAGTGAATTTTGGAATTGAACTTGTAATATCTTAAGATGTAAACATTTTCAAAATACCTTCTGTGTGGAGTAGGTTTGGGAGTGCATCTGAAGTTATTCTGGAGATGTTTGAAAACAGAACAATTTCTTTAAAATAGAGACACATGAGCCTGGGGATCCTGTTTTAGGAACTATGTTTGTGACAGACACGTATTCATGGTTTAATTAAATGATTATGTTCTTTTTTTAAAGTGGTTCATTGCTCTCAGATTGATTTCAGTTAAAAAGGCAGCAAATTTTAGTGCGATTTTGTTACATTCATTCCTGTGATCAATAATTATTGTAGCGTCATGTCCATTCTTTGTCAGTGTCACTTTGGAAAAAAGCTTTAACTATTTCCTGATTACAATACCAGACCTGCCAAGTACTCAGAGGAGCCCTCTGATTTTTTGTGTGCCTGAGGTGAGAAAGAACCTGGATCGGATTTCCTTCTAGAATTTCATTTCCATCAGTCATACTGTACACAACATGTTGTAAATAACAGGGGAAAAAAATACAAAGGTTCATTTGGGTTTATCTGCTATATTTGTTGACTTATTGTAAATGACATGTATATATACACATTTTTTTAATGTGCATTTATAATACACATTTAATTTGCCACGATGGATTTGTAATTTATTGTGATTCTATTAGGGTTGTGGAGAAAATGATTTTTTTCCTCAATCTCCTGATTTTCAGGGAGGATTCGGAGGAAAATACCTATTTTTGGTCATGGAGGGATTTGGCAGGTCTGCAATATGTCTGTGTGGGTCATCATCACTATTTCTCTCATGCTAGTTTTTTTTTTTTTTTACCATTATGAATAACTGCCAACTTTCCATGATCTTTCTTCCCTCTTTTCAGAAGGTTAATATTTAATTGTAGATGAAAGAGAGCTTAGACTTCATTTGGTGTGCAGAGGTACAATTTCATATTTCCAGAAATTTTCAGGAACCTGAAGTGTTCCAGATTTTTCTCTTTCTTGTATGGCAGGCTGTGATTATAATGCCCTCGTGTTTTATTTCTTATTTCGATTTTGATCAGTTCAGGTGGCTCAAGAAATCCTACCATGTTTAGGTGGCATTCCTCTATATCTGTCCCTCACAGAATTTTATTTTTTCAAGGTCACGACACTTTTTGCTTTCTAAGTTGTCTATACGTGTGGTCAATGTAAGTTGTGATCTAAGTGACTTTGGAAAGATGATGGCAGACAAGCAGTTTTAGATTTTTAATAATTTATTCCAATGATTTTAATGTGTATAGGTCGGTTAAGTCAAATGCAATATAAATAGCTAAATTACAAAAAGCCAATTTTATAGGACTTTCTGAGTCTGTTACGTTTTATGTAATCGATTTGAGAGCTGTTTGATTTTGTTTATTTTGGTTTGACTTTGAGGGAAAATATATTTTCAAACTTGTTAAGCTGTAAAACTGCTTTCGAACTAGAGTAGAGTCGGGTGACTTTGCCAGTCTCAGTTAGCTCGCGACGAAAAAAGCCTACAACCCCTTTATGCTCAACGTACATGACCCCTGTTTCGTCTGCAACTTTTCGTAGCCAATGAAAATGCAGATAGTCCACTGATAAGTTTGCTTGCTAGTTGTACTTCAGCTGCTTCGTTTTTTTTTCAAGTGGATGTGGTGATGGGGAACTTTGCCACCCTATTGGGGAAATTCGCCAGTCCTTGAAGGGAATTTCGCCATACTGGGAGACCATCTTATTTC
Source organism: Aplysia californica (assembly GCF_000002075.1). NCBI lineage: Eukaryota > Metazoa > Mollusca > Gastropoda > Aplysiida > Aplysiidae > Aplysia > Aplysia californica. Next base: position 934,325 of record NW_004797295.1, on the reverse strand, counting down.
GTTCTATATAGATTATTAAACACATGTAAAAACTGATCTTTCGTTAAAGGGAAACCTGCATTTGCAGCTGCAATCACTTTGTAAACAATTTTATTTCTTTTCTTCCCAGCCCTCATTCCAAAAGTAGATGAACCAGAGACGTGGTCGGCAAGAGTTTTTCTGGGAACACTAAATTCTCGGGCTGCCCCAGAGCAGCTTTATCCATCTTAAACAGCTTCAACAGCTTTCTCCCAATCCCTTTATAAAGTTTAATTATACTTGTTATTGATTCCCTTGCTTGTTTTCCCCCTAATAAAAGTGGTAAATGTAAGTATAACAACAAATAGAAGATCAATAGACCTGCGTGGCGAAGTTCCCTGACAATCGAGACGAATTTCTCCGACAAGGTGCAGATCTGTACAAACACAATTTTTTAACAGTAAAAGGGCACACAATGTATACAACCGACAATAAAATTCAGCAAATATAATATTTTAATCAATAAAGCAGTTTTAACACAATTTGAGTAAAAAGTTATGTACAGCAACGGCAGTAAGCAGTAGACACAGAAAGATAAAAATAGCGCAGGCACAGCAATGATAGGGCGAGAGAGGAGGAAAGGGAAGCTTAACGGGAAGACATATGCTTAAAACACCGCGATTATTCTTTGTCATAACATTTTTCTGATTGGTTGATCAATTGACAAAGAATTGTTTCTGGTCTCAAGTAACTTGACACTAAAACTCTTCCTTGGTGGGTATATCGGATTATTCCCTTTCTAAATTGGTAGGGGGTACAGGTGGCGAATTTCCCCTCCTGGCCAAGTTACCCGACTCGACTTTAACCTTTTATTTTTTTGCGGCCAACCCAATAAAGTGTACAATTTCTTTGGAACATGCTATGTCCAAACCACTAATTTTAGAACACTAATGGCATTACAACATTCTCTTTATATAATACTTTCATTTTAAAAGCTTCTATAAATATGTGTCTTGTGTCTGCTGTTTTCTTTTTTTCAGCTGTATGCTTGTACTGTAAGTCTGCCGTTGTATCATAGTACATGTTTTTGACGTGGTTTTAAATGTTGTGTTATTGTCAGTTCATAGATTTGTTGCATCATGTACCTGAAGACTTTATTAGTGTGCCATATCAATTTGTTAAACGTTATCATGAATTTGTCAAGCAGTGAAAATCATTGCCGGTACCTAATCCTATCGCCAATCTTTTAAAAGCATTTTGTGTTGGTTTCATCCTGTATTTTGTCAGTTTTGTTAAAATTTTACTGCTTCAACCCTTTTACTTTGGATGTATTTTTAGTGTATGTACAGAAGTTATGAAGAGATAAATGATTTTATCTCAATATTAAATATATGTATTTATGAACAGCAGAGCCAGTTGTCCTTTTTCATGTTTGTATTATTTTGTTTTGGGATTGGAGATAGGCCTATATGAAATTTTTTTTTTTTTCAGTATGCATCAAATGCCCTTAAGCAAATAAACTTTTGCTCCCCTTTCGACCAGTGTGCTCTAATGTCATTTTGATTCCTGTCCTTCATTTTTTCCTCTACGGCTGATTTAAAATACGGGATGATTGTGTCTGAAGCGGTGACACTGGCGTCTTTGCTTTACTTTCTGAATATCTGATTGTCTTGTTTTAAAGTAATTGCCTTTCTGCTTAGCCTGCCCTGCTTGTGACATGGAAGCTATTCAGGTCATCTGTGTGTGTCATCTTTGAAAAATTACTAACAGATCAGGCTTGTCAATGGCCAGCTTTTAAAATTTAAAATATGTTCTCATGTAATGGGTAGAATCATGTCTGCTGCAGTGTAAATTGAGTGAGCTAAAGGTCACTTTTACACGAGACTAAAAAGTAAATACAGACTGAAGTGTCTTTCAGTTATTCCCAAAGGGGGGATATGAACATGTTCTTATGCACAGTAGAATTGTAAATGGGCTCATTCATCACTGTCATGCTCATAGCTGTGCCTGAACTGCATTCAGGGAACTAGAAGAACTGCTGCTTTTTCTTTAGTAATCCTTACTATCGTCATTTTGCCTCTACTTCTTTTGTATGTTTGTCACTCTCTTGTGACCCGCTATTTCCGGGGTGCCTTGATAGTCGAAGCGGACTTTGTGCTGTTGAAGCTAGAGAGGTGCGCAGAGTAAGCCGGATTCCCTATTTGGACTTCTCTGTTGACATCCACCCCTTGGTGCTCATATGACCTTCTGCAGTTGCGAGCGTAGTAAAAACTTTATAAAAAGTAAACTTAAAGAGTTTTCTTAAAATTTTCTGGCTTCTTAAGTTGTCTCAGAACAGGTAGATTATATCTAGCTTCGAAAAGCAAATTTCTTTTTACTATGAAATCGAAAGGTAACTTTATCTGTATCTTGTATTGTTTATGCCAAGGGTGTAGTGTAACGATACACTGTAACTGTGCTGTAAATAAAGTTCAGTTTATTTAAATTTTACACAGAAATGCCCTTTGAGTTACATGTGTATCTCATCAGGACATTGACAGATCTAGGTACATTGAGTCATTGAGGCAAAAAATCCATAAGCACTTGTTCTTTTCATGTAAGATTTATTAATTATTATTGATTCATTAAAATGGCTGTGTTGCAATGTTTGTAGTAATTTTTTAAATGAGAATACACCGGGAAGAGTCCTCTTAAGGGAATACTAAGTCTCGTTTGTTTTTATTTTGAATAGTCTACATGTTAATGTTATTTTTGTTTGACTTTTTGACATTTTCATAAAGTGTTCAAGCTCCCTTATGATTCATTATAAATTGTAAGCTTTCTTTATACTTGCAGTGTTTTGTTCTGTTATTCACTTGCTCAACTAATAAGACTATGCTGGTTTTCATTTGGACCCTCAATACGAAAACTCCATTGTGCATTCAAACAAATAGCTATCTAAGGGATAATAACTTAATGACGACACAAAGAAATAATGAAAAGCTTGAAATATGATGATTTTTTTTCCTGTAGGGTAACAGGTAATAACAAACAATATAATGACACCAGACTGCATTATCAATTTTGAAATTGTTTAATGATTTAAAAAAGAACCTCAAAATTTCAAAACATCACACTTGGTTTATCCGTTTCATCCATATCACATTATAGCTCATTTATCATCTAAACTCTTTTTAATCTTACACTCTGTCCTTGCACACAAAAAAAAATCACAGAACAATGTGTAAACAAGAAACAGTCCTGTTTGGTAGGAAGAAATCGAATCTTGACAATTTCTTTACATTTTACACTCGTAATTATACATCAGTCCCCGGTGGTTTGTTGCGTTTTGATTCCATGGCTCATGGGAATGGACAGCGTCGATGACATAATGACATAATGAAATGTGTTGATACGGTGGGATCTGCAAGAACAAGCAGCACACATTCATTGTCAAAATAACTTGAGGAACTCATGTATACACCATCCAAGAGCCTCAAATTGGAGTTTCATGAGGTTTATTCTGAAATTGTTAGCCCCATTGTTCACTTTGTGTCCAGTAAAAACCTGAACGAACTTTATACAATTATTACAATTAGTCTGATAAAGAGTTCCAACGAAATGAAGCACATGGATACAATGTGTTTGGGAAAATCACAAATTGTGTTCATCATCAATATCAAATTTCATCTGAGAGAAAAAAACCAACTGATTTGTTTGTAGTGTTCTGCTTGGCAACTACAAAATAGGGCAGAAATCAATTTGAATACATGCCGGCAGAACAAAGCCATTTATGAAAATAATTAAAGTTTGTGCTTTAATGCTACATAAATGGTGTGTGAACCAGAAATCTTTGGATTTACACAGATAACCATTTCCAGCGGCACATAGTCAAATGGTCAAATATATTATAACTTTTGTAAGAAAGCCATAAAGCTGTAGGCTGTTTTAAAAAAGATGAAGAAAACTACTGTAGGGCATAAGGAGATCACTGCCAACAGTTTGTTCAGCTGTGACTGACTTGAGTATTGTCAAAGAAGTATTTTTTTCCTGTTTATAATGAAATAACCACCATGAAGCATGTTTTTACTGTGACTAATAACAAAAATGAAATTTAATGAATGCATGAATAATATTAATTAGGCTAATGGCATTTGAAGGATCTATCACCTCCTGTTGAATCAGTGATTGTCTCCTGTGAAGGACTGCTTTGATACTGCAAAATCCTACCCTGTGAATACGCTGCCAATATGAATAATATTCTGACTTCAGCAGCTAATTTTACTGTTGGCCACACTAGGCATGAGGTTGAGAGGGATGATACAATTTTACTTCTAAACATTTTATCAGAGAAGGGAGAAAGCAAGACCTGTATTGACTTTATCATATGCATAGAACATTCCCAATACAGTAGAAAACGGCTATAGCGGGACTTTTGGTTCCAGAAGAAAAATCCTGCTGTAGGCGATTTCCGGATAAAGAATGCAAAGGGGAATTACAGAAATTGTTCTAAAAATCCATATGATCACCTCCCTTCCGTACTATATCAATTCAGTTTGCGCTTTAGATTAGTCTTCCTTTTCTTGTGAACTTCGTTGATTATGTCGGCCTTTAATTCGAGTGAGAACAATTTCCTTTTGTATTAATTGTAGGAAGCCATCTTTTCCTCGGTCTTGTTGCTTGAGCTGTCTATCGTACCAGTGGGCCTACTGTAGAACTGGTGAAGTGAATGCGTGCGTATGCCTGAGCATCAACGATCGCAATTCAATGAATCAGGAATCACAAACTACACGCTCTCCTCTTCTTTTACTTTTTGGCCTAGTCTAGGCCTAGGGCTACAGCATATATACTCTCGTACTGAGCGTCTAAGCTACGGCACATCACTTTTGGAGTGGCTCACGTAACGCGTCTCTCCGCACCATTTCTCTCTGCCGCCTGTCCCACCTCACTCATCACTGGGTGGGTGGTTGGCGGGTGCACTGGTGTGGTTTGCTTCCTCTTTCCTATCAAACATCTATCGTCTTTATCTCCCCTTTTTCTTTTTTATGTTTGTTACTCTCTTGTAACACCTCTAATCTTCTGGCGCTCATATGACCTTATGCAGTTGCGAGTGCCGTAAAACCTACAAAAACTTAAAACTTAACTCATCACTGGACTGACTAATCACAGCACTGCACCGCTGACTGCCTGTTTGGAGCCCGCCTGCAGCCCCCCACCCGCAACCCCCTTCCTCCCAGTTAGAGTTCGCTTGATCTCTCAGTCTCCCGCTGTATCCGAGTTCGGCCTCTCCTTGCCCCGCAAAACCTGAGCACAGGTAATTGAGTTTACTTAGGAAAAAAATGGGGGTTCCAATTAGGTCCCGCTAAAGGGATGGTGCAGCTAAAGTCATGTTCTACTATATTTACATTACATTTACTTGTACCGTACTCAATGTTGCAGTGGCAGTGAGCTATTGATATCAATTTCCCTGGGAGAAGTGTTTAAGTGAATCAAATCTAAAGGAAAAAAAAAACGACCAGAGATGGAATTGTTAGTATCTCTTCCCCCCCTCAAAATGGGTTGAGCTGAACATTTATTTCTCACCAGGTCCTTAGCTAATATTATGCCATCACCATTTCTACATTTCTCTTCATACAGTAATTTGGGCAGTGTAAAGAAAGGCATGGGAAGTTGCAGATTGTCCTTTTGAGGTGTTGGCCAGAAGCTCACTTTGGCTTGAATGATGATAGAGGGAGCAAAAAGGTTTTTTTAAATATTAGGAAGTGATTCACTAAATACCTTCTCTAAAATAATGTACTGTTTTTCAAAGTTTAGATTTAGAGAAAAGAAAGGCTGTTGCAATCCTCTGGGAGCTTTTCTAAAACTTCTCATTACCATACTTTACCTAAAATCTTTAGTATCTTGTGATCTTATATGATAAATTAATTGTCATCAAAAGCAAGTTTCTAAGCAAATGTTGTAGAAAATGGAAAAGTCTATGATTAAAATCCGGATGAAAGTAGTAATGTGAAGAGTTGTTCCACATTACCACACATTTGGGCATGAATTATAATCAAAGTCAAAGTGATTATATACGTTTAAACTGAAGAACATCAATGTTCAGTGGTCTGTTTTTAAATATCTTTTGGCATCAGCACTGCAAAAATACCATGTTCCTCGTTTTGACGTAATCTGAAGCTCATAAAAGTTTGTTTAAATCAAAGTAAAAAAAATACATTTGATTAACAAATACAGTATACTACAGGGAGTTTTGTGATAATAAAAAAATTTTCTCCCTCAGATTATGAGACAAAATAGCAGTTCAAATAATATTTCTATTCCTAAACAACAGATTTCCTCAAAATTTTCAAATCATCTTGGAATACTGATCTTTAAATACCGGTATGCTTTCTAAAGAAAATGCTAAAAAGATCAAGTATTGCAGTATGATAATGATACATTTATGTGGTGTGCTTCAGACACAACTCTTGAAATTTGAAAATATCTATCACAGAAATAAGGTAAGCAGGAACCCATATTTTTCTTTGGTTCATTTTTACCTCATTCATCATGCTCATGATCAAAAAGCACACAAGTATACAACAGACCATAGAGAACACTGTTCATTAAACATGAAAAACATGATCATATAGAACAACAGTTAATATTAACTGATGGAGAAAGGGATTGTTGATCTTTTTTTCTTTACATTTAGTAATGTGTGATAACCAAACTTTCCCTTTTTTAAAGCCTAGTCAGCAGGCAATAACAATAAGAAAAAACACAATATGCTATTCCTTTAGTTCACGTTTTTAAGTCTTTCAGTCAGCTATAGGTCTGATCCAGTTTATGTGTCAGAAGCCTTGCACACATGCAGAAACCTTAGTTTTGCTTGACTACTTTGAGTACGCCTTCAAGTTAGTTTAGTGAGGGTGGTTTGGCTTTTCCATACACATTAAAACACTTTACAAATAATTATAACTCAGCAGGGTAATTTTGTAAAAAATATGGTAAATGTTGACTGGTAGTTTTGCTTAAAGGTGGCTGGTATTCTTGTTTGCTATTGGAAAGGAATAAGATGGACTTCACAAACATCTTATAGTGTCTGTGCTCAGAACAATGGTTCACTTTGAGGAGAATAACTATTACTAAGGGAAGCAAACCCATTTTTTTATAATGATCATAGAAATCTATCCATGGCATTTAAAAATGTAAATGATATTCACTTTATATTTTGGCTAAATAACAACTTTTTTGTTCGTGTTGACTTATTTTTGTTTTTATTAGAGACCCATTCAAATCTTGAAGGTCTCTAATTCTTAGTTATTAAACAAAACTGGGAGGAATAAAACAAGGCAAAGGTGAAGAAAAGGAGTAGCCTATTAAAAAGGTGGATTGAACTCCTCATTGAGAGCAATTTAAAGCATAGAATGTATTGCATAGATAGCCATACAACTGTTTCTTCTAATATTCAACGAAATTTCATATGACCCAAAAAAGTAGATCTAACTGTTGGCGAACAACTAGAGTGGAATATTTTAAACTACAATAGTTGTAAGTTAAACAAAATATGGATTAGTCAAACTTGAGAGTAAAATCTTTGCAGCCAGCATTCTATGAATGTCATTTTGGTTGAATGAAAATAGGTAGACAAAACCGATTTTAAAGGTACTGACGTTTTTAAATGTTCTACTTCAGTTGTTATGAATACAGTACACATCCTGGAAATACATGCTTTTTCGTCGATGGCCTAGTGGTTAGCCTCTCAGACTCGCAACCGTAAGGTCGTGTGTTCGAATTCCGCCAGCTGCCCGACGTGTCCTTGGGAAAGGTACTTTGCATGAATTTTCCTCTCTTCACCCAAGTGGAAATGGGTACCCGGCTATAGACAGCGAACGATCTTGTCAGTTTGATAGTGTTTGAGCGCGTGAAATCCGCAGGTTGTACTGTATGCTTCCGCGGAAGCCAAGAATGTTTCCGAGTGTTCTCAGAGGGTCTGCTTGGGTAATAATAGTTGTAAAGCGCATAGAGCATGCTCTTGAGCATGGATATGCGCTATATAAATGCAATTATTATTATTTATTATTATTATTTTCACTTCTACATTTTACACAGAAATGTGATCTCATTTGTTATTCTACAAAACATTAAATCAAGCTTTTGATTGTGCATGATACATATCAAATCATATCAGAAGTGAGTAAATTGTTGAATGCTTATCCCACTAATACTTCTCTGCATTTTTTGAGCAAGTCATCTACATATATATCATGAAATCATAGTGTGTGATGACAGTATTTAATGCATGAACTGGTATATTTAAGGACAGTGCATGTTCATGGCAAGTACGTTATTTAGTGCACACCAATCATACAAACAGAGCGTACAGAATTTAGAATTCGACCAATTGCATATATATTGTATTCTTCATCAGTCTCTAATACTATTACTATTGGCATTAGTTTCTTTTCTAAACATTTTTACTAGAGAGCTTAAGATTAGTTTGCAGCACAAATACTCATTATGATTACTATGAAAGCTTATACTTATTTATGTCTAGTTCTAGCTAAGGTTACTTTGTGAAGATATCTTTTCCATAAAGAAGCTCTACAAATGTAAAACGTAAAGAAATGAACTTTTCTTAACAGGGTTTCAAAACAAGAATTTTTTCTTGGGCAAGCAACTACATGAAATGAAAATGTCTACATGATACATTAATTCATTATTAGTCTGGCAGCAAGCAAAATGACTGTCCTCTCAAACTATGAACATGATCTGTACCTGAGACACAGCGTTTTGAACACTGTGTCTCATCGAAATAAAGAAGTAGGCCCTATACTGATCAAATCTAAATTTCAGGCATGAAAATAGAAAGCATCTACTGCAACATCAAGAAAATAGAGTGAAAAAAGTATAAGAATCATAAGAGGCACCGTAAGCCAAAACCATGGAAGAACAGAAAGGTAAAAAAATTCCTGAGGTCTTTTCTGCCTGCACATTTTTCCAAGAGAGCAGAGCACATACATGTACTCAGTTACTGTGGAATCCTATTTGACGAACTAACTCTTGTACTCTACTCAAACTCAAATCAATAAAATATCCCCTAAATTCTCTCCTTATTGCAATTGTCTAAATGTCCCCATTTTGTGAGGACTTAAACACATTGCAGGGGACTATCTATGCAGTTCCTCTCTGTATGTTAAACTGCAAGCTGCTACTTTCTCCAAATATTCTCATGCAATCGCAAAGTTCTGTGGTAACTAAGCAGCAATAAATGTGGTTCCCATTTAGATGTCATAAAGGACAAAAATAGTAGATGGGTACCACTCTTCCTCATCAGAATCAGAATCTTTACACGTCTACAACAAAAAAACCCATCTCTAGACTTGTAATAGCCTTCACTTCAGGGAGCGCTCCAGCACCCCCCCCACACACACACACACACACATTCACACTCACATACACACACGCACTTCCTCTCCTTCTTTTACTGTTGTCTTATGATGTGTTATGGCATGACGAGGTTGAAATAAACGTCCATCGGTGGGATGATGACCATGAAATGACCTGACTTTGGACGAGTGTTGATACACCCTGCTGTGGTAAATGAAGATGATCCACCATGCATTTTTGACAAGATCTGTGCATTTTCAAAGCTTTTCAAAAGACATGATATATACATTCACCTCTCGAAACCTTTCTGAAATTTCTCTTGTCCACACAACTCACAGTTTGCTTTGATACTTTGTTGTACTGACACACCCACTTCCATCAGAAAAAAGCGCTAACTAAGATCGAAATGCAGTAGTTCAGACTAAAGACAAGTGCCTTCATGCACACATCTTCTCACAAATTCAATGTACAAAAACATTTTCAGACTTTACGCTTGCTTCTGGTTCTCTGGTACTCCAATCAATCATACATTCTCATAATAAGTAACAAGAAGAGGACAAGTAAAGTATTTGCACAATGTAAAGCTTGCACTGTTGATAGATTCTCACACCTAAAAAAGGCGAACTGCAGTAAGTTTCCTGTAAAGCTTGCAACTGTTTGAGTCTTAACAAGATAATGGCTGTTTAGAGCATGGGCGACAAACAGCACCAGAGGCACTAGAACTTCGCCATTTGCATCATAAAATCACAAGTAAAATGTCTACTGGTAAGTATCTAGGCCCTTGGTGGCTGCTACGACAATAGGCATATTGTTGGTGAGCAAGGTTTTTCAGACTGCAAATTTACTTTCCGGCGTACGCTCTCTGAAAAAGAAAGAAGAGAAGGTTCAGGTTGAGTAAAATAAATGAAGAAACTCAGCAGATTTGTAGATGGTCCCAAGATCTTAACTGATTGAAAACTCATTGATTTTACCTAAAGATTATATCAAAATCCAAAGTTAAAGTGGTACAATGGATACATGCTCATTTAACTTCAGTCATTCTACTGGCTTGCCTTCTTTTTGTATTTGTGTTGTAAAATGCATACCATTTATGTTCACATAATCCATTGCTAATGCTTGCCAAAATAGGCCCGTGCGTCTTCTAATCAACATATAGTATAATCACCAGTCACCATTGTACAGTTTTTACAAGACGGAATGTCTGAGTAGCTTTTATAGAGACAAAAACAGTTTCATAAAGATTAAAGCAAGATGAACCCTGCCTCTATGCCCTTGCAAGAAACAGACCATACGAGTACAAATCAGTTGCATTGTGGGGTGAAACCAAAATTACTTGACCATCCCTAAGATATGTAACAGTTGAAAAAAAAGAAGCTCAACAAACTTTTACCCAATTCAGGAGTTTACCCAGAAGAGAGTACATTCAAACCTGCTCTAACTGCCACCGATAAAAAAAAGATACCTGTATAAATGACCACTCCCCCCCCCCCCCCCCCTGGCATTTTTTCTGCTATAATGACACCGTCCAAGCTGCCCACATGTCTAAAACCTCCACTTTTCTCCTGGACAGAGGGTGGCCGTCTTGGAAAGTTTTGACTGTACATGAATGCCACATAGAAGTTGGCAACATCCCTGCATTTCTCAGGCCAGGCCATCAGCTGTTTTCCTTATTAAATATTTTTTCACAAGCGTAAAAAGAAGTGAAAATAACATTTGTATTATCCGAGTGTTTTTTCTGAGACAGCTAAGACATACAGACAAGTTCTTAGTTTTCTTTTTTTCTCCCTTTAAAAACTATTCACTTACCTGCCAACTGTTTCCTTTCTATGGCCGTTAAAGCTTCAAAGAGAAGCTTCAGTACATTTTCATCTTTCCGAATACCATGCAACCAAATGTTCAACAAACGAAAACTGTGCTCTTTATAGCTTGTTGTCCCTGAGAATCAAACAAAATCCATGTCAGTTTTTCATCTGCAGTGGGGTTAACACATGAATACTTAATGACAACGGTTTAGTCCATTGAGACTTGGAGTACTTTAGAACAAAATGTTTTCTCACAATTAATTAAGTAGCAGTCAACTTGTGGGCAAAGTCAAAATGTTCAGTCTTGACAACATTATACTTGTAGTCTTTTGTCTCTGAATGTCTGAAGACCAAAGTTTTTAATGGGTGTGCAACCTATTTTCTCATCAATTACTATAAGTTATACCAATTATCCAATAAAATGAACACATCCGTACTTCATGTTCACTGCATTAAGCAGCCAATTCTAAGGCAATTTGACAGTAAAAAAGCTGTTTCCAAAAATGTAGTATGAACCTTATCATATTCTGACTTCAACAGATGCACGTTAGAGTCTGCTTAAAAAACTCCCAGACTTAACTCATTAAGGACTTAATTTTTTTTCAGCAGTTGAAACCATTTGGGCATTATTAATTTGTAACCGACAGTACCCTGCAAATCAGTTAGAGGATATGGAAATGCAGATGATGTAGTAAAAATTGTAGTAGCAGTAATATATCATTGGAAAGGTATCTGAATGTTGATGTTCACTGATGTCACAAAAGCAATAGAATAGAAATTAGGAAACATTGTATCCTGTGATTATTTCAGTAAGCCGTGATCCTGTTCAAATTGTCAGTACATTCGAATTTTCATTCAGAAACTGAACAGATGTAGGCAAAAGTTTACAATACTCCGCAAACATGTAAGCCTACCTGTATACTCTTGCTCTATTGCTCTCACATGTTCTGGTGTAAATTGCCAGTGGTAAGCTAATTTTTTCCAGTCAGTTGGTTTTAATTGTTTTGTTGCCAATTTCCACAACACATCTTTCATCTGTGGTGCATTAGGGTGCTGGGCTTTTCGTAAGTAGGAATCCGGGTCCACATACCCCACATCTTTATCATGATAGTCCTGAAAAGAAGGATTATACCAATTGTACATGCACAGATAAGAAGGAAGGTATAGTAATTTAAACAGCTATGATCATGGCCCTCCGCAACAAATTGCACCCTAGGCAAAGCCAAAGGAATAAAGCTTGGAATGTTGGACATGAAAGATACATGACGTTACTCTTAAACCGAAATCCCATCCCCATCCCCTGTAAGAACAAACAAATCCCCCCAATAAATCTACAACCCCCCCCCCCCAAAAAAAAAATAGTTATAGGCTATTCCTGAAGGTAATTTTCTTTTCATAAAAAGAACTACAATGAAGCAGAAGTGCTTCAAACCTTTTCAACTTCTTTCCCATTGAGCAAGTGCTCTGGTTTTATTCCTTTTAGGGAATGACTGAAAGGCCTCCCATAAAGCAAGAAAGCTGAATTCCCTGGATGTCTGTATTCTTTTATTCTATGCCACCCCCTTTTTTTTCTAAGTTTACCTGGAGGGTAGTATTGGCCCTGTTTGTGAAAGGAGGCCTGAAACTTCTAATTTCCTTTTCCACTTCCAAAGGTATCTAAAGAAAGGTTATTCTTAGGAAAGTGTCAAGATGTTTGGAATCAAGAAAAGTACAGAAGTAGTCAGGAAAGATGAACAGATTCAATATATATTTAAATATGAGAAAGATGACAAGCATGTTAGTTATGTTCTTAGCATGTATGAATACTCTGTTTACCTTCTGTTCGTTGAAGATTGCTGATATTTTTTTGAGTGACTATTTGACAGAATGAGCATGGAGAAGACAAACTACAGAAAGAGAGAGAGAGAGAGAGAGAGAGAGAGAGAGAGAGAGAGAGAGAGAGAGA
>NW_004797295.1:917736-921169 GCF_000002075.1 Aplysia californica | reverse complement strand
GAGAGAGAGAGAGAGAGAGAGAGAGAGAGAAAGAGAAAGAAAGAGAGAGAGAGAGAGAGAGAGAGAGAAAGAGAGTGAGAGAGATAGAGAGGCAGAGAGAGAGAGAAAGAGAGAGACAGAGAGAGAGAAAGAAGGAGACAGAGAGACAGAGAGATACAGAGAGAGAGAGAGATACAGAAAGAGAAAGAGAGAGAGATAGAGAGACAGAGAGAGATAGAGAGACAGAGAGAGAAAGAGAGAGACAGAGAGAGATACCAAGAGAGATACAGAGAGAGAGAGGGAGAAAGAGAGAGAGAGAGAGAGAGAGAGAGAGAGAGAGAGAGAGAGAGAGAATGTAAGCATGAGGGTGTGTACATGGGTGTGTGTGTTGGGTTGTTTATGTGAGATGGATAAAGTGTGCACAATGGGCAGACATATTTCTATTTTTGTCATCCTAAAGGTACATTGGTACGGAACAGGATTATGTTTCCAACTTTAAAGCCGCAGGAAACTAAATCCATACCCTGGCAGTGGCATAATATCTCTCTGCTTTGATCAACATATCCACAACTGCCACATAGTTCCCTCGTGCTGCAAGCTGAAGAGCACTTTTGCCAGACTGAAACATGAGAAAAAACCAACTGCATTTAATTAGGAATGAAAGAAAGGATTTCATAATTAAAATAATCAATAATGATGAATTTTACATTAGTAATATTGCAGGAACACTTGAGTACTGACACAGCACTACAAAATTACAACATTTATTTACATTCCCGGTCCCCCTGCAACCCATGACACCGCTACATGTAAAAAAAAAAAAGAGTTCTATAGCGGAGGAACATTTATAGGAAATATAGATCAAATGATACGAAAATTAATGAATTCTGTTGGAAGAGTGAAAATGCGTTTTTAAACTTTTAGCATGTTTATGTATTCTAGCTTTGTAACGTTAATAAGATTTTAATTCTTTAGTCCCACCTCCTCTTTATTTTCTATGCCAGTAACTGCACCACAGCAAGTAACAACTTAATCTCATGCATTTAAGTTTGAGAGTTCAATAGGGATCCTAGGTATTTCTTATGCATTTCCTAGAATATTACCGCTCAATCAAGTACCCTCAGAAGGAAACTGATTGCTCCACTTTCAAAATGACCTACAGTGGGTTTAGGAAAGGTATTAAGGATAACTGTCAACAACAGCATTGAGCTGAGTTGATTGTGAATTAATAGGTCATAGATCTGATCTTTATAGCAAAAATTATGAGCAGTGAAAGCAATCAATGTCGGATAAAACACCGATTTGGTATACCTTACATTTTTATGGTTATGGATTTTTTTTGGAAGGCAGTCAATCAAAAATTTCCACATATAGTCCTGAATGTATTTTGGGACTTACAGAATTCACAGATAGGCCCTACACTATGATACTCACCTTTTCCCTGGTGTCCATGCTAGCACCTCCAGCCAACAAAATCTGCACAACATCCAGATGGCCACATTCAACAGCAACATGGAGGGGTGTTTGAAGACGCTGTAAAAAAATTGGAACAGAAAAAAAACATTGTAAGATTGTTCCCTATTTAACAAGGGAAAATTTTTTTTCAGCCACCACGACTTTACAGCATAATAAATAGATGTACCCCTCAGCATAAATAGATCTACATTCAAGCTCATTTGTAATAGCGGTGCAAAGTGCAATGAACAAAAGGAAAAGAAATCTGAGATGAAATACAAAGGATAAAATGGCAGTAATGTTCCACTATATATAATAAATTAGAGACGTATAAATCTGAAGTCGCTAGGCAAAGGCACTAAGAATATGATGTAGCATTACAATTCAGTCTTTTACAGTCTTTTCTTTAAGAAGACATAAAAACACTATCATGTGAAAGCATGAAAAATGTAACAGGAGAAACAAAAACAAACCTAGACCAAAGAAGTAACTGAAGACTTTTGTGTACCGTTGTACAAGAAAAAAGGGGTAGGCTACGAAAACCCAAAAAGCTATTATTTGACTTACACCTGACAAAATATCCTTAATCAAAAAGACACCAGCACGTAAGACTCTCTTATTTGAAAAATGTAATGATTCCATAGCATTTCCTTTGAGATAAGGGACATGTAAAACAAATAACAACAAATGAATAAACAACAAAACAAAAAAAGGAAAACCCACATTACCAAATACAGGCACCTGCACCAGGCTAGAGAGGTAAGCACATAGCTCCCACCTTTGCCCTGAGATTATCAACCCAAACTTCTTTTCTTCATAACAATAACATCAGTACATTCTTCAAACTCTTACACTATTTGAAAGGTCCAGTTCACATTTGGCATCCACAAGAACCCTGGCAACTTCTTTGTGATTTCCATTGGCTGCTAAATGCAAAGCTGTATTTCCCTGCTGAAGGAAACAGAAGCATGAACAATGACTTTCAACAGAAGAAAAAATTTTTTTTTTTTAAATTTATCAATTCTAAATTCTGAACATATTAAAAGCAGCGGAAAGGAATACATGGTAGCTAAATTTTTGAAAGAATGAAAAGTGAAAAATATTTAACAAATCAGAAAAAAAAGCAAACACAGCTTAAATTGTTGACTATAAACAGCATATACACTTCCCAGCCACTGACAATATTTGAAAATGATTGTTCTGTTGTGCAAGGTTTGTGAGCACAGGAAAAATTGTATGAAAACATTCCCAGAGGCTGTTTCATGATATTTTATCAGCTAAATTGCATTGAGACATTGATTGACAGGTAACCATGGTCTTGTCACACTACAGAGTATCTCATAATAACTTACAAAATTTTGAGCATTGACGTTGCATCCATACTTGACTAAACTTTTGCAGACGTCCACATGCCCTTCTTGGGCTGCAAGGTGGAGGGGGGTTACTTCTTTCTGGAAATTATCAAGTAACAGTTTTATAAGTATGTGACAGAATTACAGCAGTGAACCTCTTCATAATTAGGGCCTACCTTTTTCTGTCCCCGTCGTTTTAGGCAAGAAAAATTCTGAAATTATTCAAACTGAGCCCAAAAATGTGAAATAATGCGATTCTGTTAATTTTAGCAAAGAATGATGATGGAAAAATATCAGAAATTATTCCAAAAATGATCAAATTTAGCTAAATTATGCGGGGTGCATAAAACCACAGGGACAGCTTATTTTCCAGTAAGAGCAAGCATTGAAAGAAGGTCATAAACATCTCGTAAATAATTCTGACGATGGAATTATAGTATTGTAGCTTTGTGGAAGTCAGTACAGAGGAAAACTAAAATATATGAAAGATGTCGACAGAATACAATGAATTAAGGAAGGTGTACAGAAGGAAAAACAAAAGATAATGGCAGGGTGTACTCGCGCGCTCGTGCGTTTGGATGTGAGTGTATGTGTGTGTGTGTGTGTGTGTGTGTGTGTGTGTGTGTGTGTGTGTGTGTGTGTGTGAG
>NW_004797295.1:910161-916452 GCF_000002075.1 Aplysia californica | reverse complement strand
GTCTGTCTGTCTGTCTGTCTGTCTGTCTGTCTGTCTGTCTGTCGGTCTGTCGGTCTGTCTGTCAGTGTCCTTCGAACCCTCCCTCAACCCCCCACCCCCCACACACACACATACACACGGAGATGTAGGCACATATATACGTGCACAGACAGACAGACAGACAGACACACACACACACACACACACACGCGCGCGCGCGCGCAAACTATGAAATAGGCAAAAATTCAGGAGAGATTCAACCAAGCTTTTAAATTTTAAAATGCTTCAACAATACAGGCAGTGAAAACCACTGGCTGAACACCCCCCCCCAAAAAAAAAACTAACAGTTTCTCGTTTTTTTGATGATTCTAGCTTTCTCTATCGTGATTTTCAAGGTACAATCATAAATTTTACAGTTAGGCGTCAACGTGCAAACTTAGTTGAAACTAACACAAAAAGACGAAATAAAATACATGTAATATACAACGCCATAAATAAATAAAGGGCAAAGAAAAAAAGTAACCACCCAGTATCATGATGTATGAGACCTACACGCATCAGCAGGCAGGGGCTATTGAAAGATTAAGAGTTAAGTGAGACAAACAACTTTAGACATACAACATGTAGGGACAGGGGGGGGGGGCATGAAACATACAGAATCGTTTACGTTTAGTATCAGTCATACAACTAGATGTTTAAGAGCGAGAACTTACCACATCTCTGTCATCCACCTCGACTCCTTGTAAAAGCAATGCTTTGAGAGCGTCGATGTGACCCTGCTTAGAGGCCAGATGAACTGCTGTCATGCCGCCCTGAAGGAAAAAATAAGCAAATAGAGTGTTTAGCTCCACTTGATGCGGTACAGGTTTGACGCCTCTTTCATTACTTTCAACATAGAACGACTGTTAAAAAGGCTGGGGGGGGGGGGCGCTCTGATATAGGGCCTAACACCAATCTCCGATAAGACAAAGCCAAATGGGTTGAGCTAGGCTACTCTTTAAGAATGGCCCCACAAGGATTTGTAACAGGCTTGTCTGCTCTGTAGTCCAAAATGATATCTGCTGATCTAACAACGTTCCCTTGTCTCAATCACAGAAATGGAAAAAAAAAATCATAATACATATTATTATGTCGCCAGAGCAACACGAGCAAGGAAGAAATCAGCTAGTCGTATAATTTTATTAAGAGCGACCTGAGATAGAACTTACAACACTCCAGTCGCTTTCTTCACATTCTCATTACTGAATATAGAGAAGTCACAATACTTAATTAATGAAAGCTTTTCAGCCGACAGACACACAGACACACGTATGAATGTAAAAAACATTCCGTGAACACTTTCTATCTAAAATGTAATACCGTATCCGGGGGCCATGGCTGTTTTTCAGTTCGTAGTCTACATATGAAGCGATATCTATCCATGTATTTTCGAAATTCAAATATAATTTTGCTTTCTAGTCAATATTGTCACTGTGCTGACAGATGCACGGACACGACTTGACGTGGTTGGTATATATCCGAACTATTGCGTTCAGTGTTTTCACTAAAATCGATATGCATGTAATGTATGAGTTTAAGTAAGGCAAGTGAAATGATAATATGCTCATTGCCAGTGACCAAGCGGAACTGCTGTTTACATAGATCTAGCCTAGAGGAAAAGAATATTGAAAAAAACAACAACTGAACTATGCACTATAATATATTTATGATGGGTCTTTTCATCTGCTCGCGCGTGGGCACACGGGAGGTTGTTTGAGTGTGAGTGTGTGTGTGTGTGTGTGGGGGTGTGTGTGTAAGTGTGTGCGTGTGTGTGTGTGTGTGTGTGTATGTGTGTGTGAGTGTGTTTTAACTCTGACTATCAGGCTCACCACCCGGCCCTCAACCAACCAACTGTCACACTAAAATGCCGCCATAGAGGAAAATCCGTCCTCTAAACCCCAGTAGTCTTTGAATAGAGTCTCATCATCGTATTACATGGTACATAATATTTGTATTAACACCAAGAGTGTCAAACTCAATCGGTCTGGGGGGGGGGGGGGGGGGGGGGGGGGGGGGACTCAAATTACACTTACAGGTCTGTGCCGAACTGCTAAATTCTAATTGAGCAATGGGAAACTAAACTTTTCTTAAAACAGGGATATTAATTTAACCAAATATGAGTTGAATAGTAAACCAAAGCATAACAATTTTCGCTCTTACGCCAGGTGGCAGAGATGGATGTTTGGCATCTTTTCTCAGCAAAAGTTCAGTTATGTTTGGAATAAGGTTCTGTCTAATGAAGATTCTCAAGATGAACTTCCTAAAAGTCTCTCGCTGGCCTGATATAATTGTTCGTGAACCGGATGCAGCCCATGGGACTTAAGTCTGACACAGATGGTTTCCATAACAATAAAACAATTGGGATGATCCAAATATATCTAAAACAAAATTAAAGAGAAGCTTCCATTTTCACCGATACGTTAAAAGTTGAAAAAGAACTCCTGATGTTTTACGAAGGACAACACATAGATCTACCCATGATGACGTGGTCTGAATGTCTCCAACGACAGAGTCGCTAAAGGCGCGACCAAGGTCACCACCTGTTACATTTGGTTCAGTGTGTCACCTTTCGTAGCTTGAGACAGGGAAACGCTATTTGAGACTTTATTTACTCAGTTTATGAAACGATTAGCGTAAAGTTACCTATTTGCCAGTAGTACCTCACAGTGCCAAAATATTAGCTTCACAGACGAGTAGTAAGAATGTCTTATCCCCCCACCAAGGCAGCTCTACTGACTGGAGTTGTGATTAGCCATTCCCAAAAAGGGGGGGGGGGGTATTAAAACGTTCTTATGCACAGTAGAATTGTAAATGGGCTAATTTATCAATGTCATGCTCATACTGTGCCGAAACAACATAGGTCTGCTTTTTCTTTCCTCATCCTTACTGTGGTCATTTTTCCTCTACTTCTTTTGTATGTCTGTCACTCTTTTGTGAACTGATATTTCCGGGGTTCCTTGATAGTCGAAGAAGACTTTGTGCTGTTGAGGCTAGAGAGGTAAGCAGAGTAAGCCTGATTCCCTGTTTGGACTTCTCTGTTGACATTCACCCCTTGGCGCTCATATGACCTTATGCAGTTGCGAGCGACGTAAAAGCTTACTAAAACAAGAATGCCTTAACTATCTTCTCAGACGTGGTCTCGCCTTCTAAATCCAAAGCTAGAACCGCCAGTTTAAGCTCCTTGGTAGGATTTTTGATACAATGCGACTTATTCAAAAACAATTTAAACGGCAAAATTAAAGCAACAAAGTGTCAGAAATAAAAGAAATGCTAGACAAAACAGATACAAATAGCAAGCAAAGGCTGTTGCTAAAAGTAATCTGTTTAAGAACTTGAAAAAACAACAACAACAACCAAACAAACAAACATATACAGTCAATTGCCGGTGCAAAAGTGTAGTAAAGCTCACTGAGAAATTAAAACCAAAGGAGATGTGTTGAGAAATAATTGCCTAGTCACTGAAATTTATTTGGCTTAGTTAAAAAAGAAAACGTATCTAGATCTATGTAATTACAAAACAAAAAAAAAAAAAAGAAAAAAGAAAGAAAAAGGGGGAAAAGAAAGAAAAATGAATAAAATGGTTGTTTGTATTTTTTGTTAAAAAAGAATTTAAAACAATAGAAAATCAATTTTAAAACAGAAGAGAAAAAAAAACAACAAAAAACAAAAACGTAAAAAGGCATCGCGAGCTCTCGCTGGAGACGGACTGAGAAAAGGCACCACCACCGTACACAAATGGATGAGTGAATGAAAGCGAGAGGCAGAAGGTAGCATTTTTAGGTAGGCTAAAAGATAAATAATTTCAAGTATTTAATATTATTATGTGCGACATATTGGCAGTCCGTTTAGATTTTCAACGACAGTGCGTTTTACGAACTTTTGAGCGTCATGAGCAAAGAAACATTGTGTAGTAAAGCAATGCCTTATAAAGGTAACATGACAAAAAGAAGTGGTATTTTGGTGCTTAATTTTGCTCTTGGTGCTACGTTTATTGGTGGTAGGCTACAGGGTTACTGCAAATGATGCATTGATATGGGTCACTGCAAAGGTGAACAGTTACCTTGAGAGAGCCATCTATACCTTTCCACACCTGTATGGGGGAATATTCAGAGTGGAGAACATCTATGTGGAGAGAGGCACTAATTACTTTCAGCCTCGTTAAAATTATAACCCACGAAGAGACAATTATATGAATTCGCATAAAACCACGCTTGAGTACACAGGAGCAAGCTATAGTGTTGCAATTTTTGTTGTAATAAACACATGATATAAAATGGGTGGGCGCGTTTTTGAGTGAATGAGTGAGTGAGTGAGTGTGTGTGTGTGTGTGTGTGTGTGTGTGTGTGTGTGTGTGTGTGTGTGTATGCATATGCGCGCGTGTGTGTGGTAGTGTACGCGAGCTTTTCGTAACAAAAATGAATATGTAATAGACTTTACATTTACCGTGATGAACAGCCAGTACAGAAGAGACCACGGTATTCATCTTATTATTCGTCAGGATCAGTTACAACAGCTACAATGCTCAATTAGTTTCTTGGTAAGTGTATAATCTTATTAAAAACACAAAATGGTGAAAGCAGCTGATCGGAATATTTCTAAAAAGCCAAGTTTTCAGATAAACAATACTTTATTCCACATGTTGTGTGTCAACGAGCTCGTATTTAGAGTAGGCTAAACAAATAAAGATAGACATTCTGAGCTTACAGTTACAGTGCACTTAGTTTACACACTTCTACATACACCCGTACCTGAGGGAAGTGGGAAACAGGCATTAAATTTCAAATTCGAGGAGATTCTTAGGTGACCCATGGAGATATATAGGTATTGTTTTCCCCATTCCTTCCCTCGTTCCGTCCATCTAATTGTTTGCTCGTTTGTACACACGGCATTATTTTTGTGTGTTTATAAGCACCCCCCCCCCTCTCTCTCTCTCTCTCTCTCTCTCTCTCTCTCTCTCTCTCTCTCTCTCTCGTCCCTCGTCTTCATATTATACATTCAACGATGCATACCTTCTACAGACCCTTCAACACGTCCTATTTAAATATGCTGTCCCTTACTACATTAATTAAGGACATATTCACTAAAATATTCAGATGTAAAATAAAACACGAAAGCCAAGCCTCACACCCATTCCAACCAAGTTCACCATTTTCTTACCCCAACAATGGACAAAAAGGACCAACATAATATAATTAAAGCTAATGTACAAGGCGATCTGAGAATTTTTAACGCTTTCCTAGTTTTAGAGTACAGACCCTCTGAGCCTCCCGCCCCGTTCACTTATTTCGAGCTGAAGCCAAAAAAGCGGAAAGATCGGAAAACATAAAACGTCGCGTGAAAAACAGGGCACTGGGTATTTTTGTTTTTGTTTTCCTAAAGTTCATCGAGTGTTTTCCCAAACCCCCTTCAGTTGTTTCATGAGAATGGCAGGAAAGTGAGTTTACGAACTCCGATTTCGCCTCCCAACTGTAGTATCGTATTTGCATCTTACTTATCCGAATATACATTGTACATGTATAAGTGTTTGTCAAACATGGGTGTTTGTTATGATAATAAAAGTGTGCATCGAGTGAAATGAAAGAGTGAGACACTTTCATACAGGCAGAAAGGTAATATAACATAAAAGGCGGGCAGGATAGACAGACAGATACACGGAGAAACAGACAAACAAACAGACAGACAGACAAACAGACAGATAGATAGATAGATAGATAGATATATAGATAGATAGATAGATAGATAGATAGATCGATAGATAGATAGATAGATAGATTTAGTTTTAATAGAGGTTTTACGGCGCTCGCAACTGCATAAGGTCATATGAGCGCCAAGGGGTGGATGTCAACAGAGAAGTCCTTACAGGGAATCAGACTTTCTCTGCTCACCTCTCTAGCTTCAACAGCACAAAGTCTGCTTCGACTATCAAGGCTTTCCAGAAATAGTGGGTCACAGAGAGTGACAAACATACAAAAGAAGTAAAGGAAAATGACAATAGTGAGGATGAGGAAAGAAAAAGCAGCAGTTCCCTGTTGTAAATCAGGCACCGTTATGAGCATGACATTGATGAATCAGCCCATTTACAATTCTACTGTGCATGAACGAGAAATGTCCCCCCTTTGGGAATGGCCTAAAGACACTACAGTCAGTGGCACCACCCCGAGGGTTATGGATAAATAGATAGATAGATATAGATAGATATATAAATAGATCGATAGATTGATAGATCAATGGATGGATAAATAGATAGATAGATAGATAGATAGATAGATAGAT
>NW_004797295.1:900373-907969 GCF_000002075.1 Aplysia californica | reverse complement strand
CTCCGACAAAAGAACAAAAACAGCACCCGAGTCGGTGATTACAATGAAAATGAAACTAGTTAAGGGAGAGGAAAATGACTGTCTGAGCATTGTCCTACCTTGTCTTTCTTGTGCAGGTCCGCCTTGGCCTGCAGTAGTCTGTTGACGGCTTCAGCATGCCCACCTTCAGCAGCGGCGTGTAATGGCGTCCGCTCGTTCTGCGCACAGAAAATTGAACACAATGTAGAGCTTGTATCGACAGAGAAAAGCCGGCGCGTCATTCCGTCCCCAAGCTTCCATTCTCAAGGAAATGAAATTATAAAGGGCGAAAACTCGCGTCCGCTGACCAACGATAATCATGTAGTACCATTGCTTCTGAATCTATAACCAGACCGCCTCCTACTGGAAGCCAGAACGCCCGCGGGTTTTTAATAATTCATGACCCATAATGCGTGCATGCCTTTTGCAGTCTCCGATTCTAGATCTTACGACATTTTTCTCTGATCAGTTATATTGTCCCAAAACACGATTGACTACAGTCAGCACCCGGTCGCCTAAGCGGGTAAAGAAATTATGGATATTACTTTGATCTATTGATCAGTTTTCTCTCTGACTAATTCCAAGAAACCTTTCTAATTCCACGATGTCAACGTATCGACCAAGCGAAAGGTCAGATGCCATGCCCCTGACAATATCTACCCACGAGCTACGGCAAAAACAACTCTCCAGGGGTGTTAGCTGATAGGACAATAATTCTTTGTCATTTATCTTAAGAATGAAATCATATTGCATTCTCTCTAGGAAATTAAAATTAATTATAAAATATATATATATAGATTGGTATTGATGAGCAAGGATGGGAACCAACCGTTTCCTTCTCCCTACTCCAACAGGTAGTGGTAATAGATGTGCCACACGTATCGAAAACGTGTATAAAGCAAGTAAACGGAAGACAAGGGGTACAAAATTTAGAAAGTATGGAGAAGATCAGAATACGATGAAATATCCATAGCCAACTAAGTGAAGACATCTCCACAAAAGAAAAGAGAAAAATAAGGGGTACGATAGCAATTCCCTCCCAATTCTTTATAATCTGCAGAATGGCGGCGACATTTCTGGCCAGGTTCCGTAATCTGATGCGATTATGGCAAAACCCGATCTCATCTTCTAAAATCAAACGTGTTTGTTTTTATGGGTCACAGTCGAAGTGCCACAACTCCACATTTCTCACGACCAACTGAGTTATTAAAATAGACGTCAGAGGGAATTATCATGAGGGCTATAAAATGTTGTTTAAATAGCAAATAAAGTGTAAACAAAGCACTTCGCATTAAAAGCTGTGACTTGTTGAGCTTTCAGGTCATTCGAGG
Source organism: Aplysia californica (assembly GCF_000002075.1). Lineage (NCBI taxonomy): Eukaryota > Metazoa > Mollusca > Gastropoda > Aplysiida > Aplysiidae > Aplysia > Aplysia californica. The sequence continues at coordinate 906,620 of NW_004797295.1, read as the reverse complement.
TGCCGAGGTGGGTGTGGTCAGGAAAATGTAGGTTACAGCTACGATGTGGCTATAGCCGTGTCCCTTTTCTAAACCACGCAGTATACTGTGTTTCTGGGCACTTAGTCCGGTTTATTCCAATGTCATGCTTATGAAAGAGGGACTAGTGAGAGGAAAGGAAAGAGAGGAGGTGGGGGATTTTTTGGGGGGGGGGGAGGGAAGGGGGGGAAGTGATGATAGTTGAGAAGGAGAATGAGACTTGGAGGAGGAAGTGGAAGGAGAGAAAGGAGAGAATGTGGATGGAGGGGGTGAGGTGGGAGATGGGATGGGGGTAGGAGCTAAGAGTGCTTTACTTTTCTCGTAGTCGATCTTAAGTTTAAAATCGAGGTAGAAGAGGGAGAAAGAAAAGAAAGAGGAGGTAGATCTAGAGAACAAGAGTAAGATTTCTTTGGTCTGAGTGTGCAAGAGTTTCGAGGAAAACATTTTCTCGAGTCTGTCACAGTTATCTAACGTAACTGTACAATTTACGGGTCAAGGGAAGGAGGCTGGAATCTATCCTGTATGGATTGTTAGATTATTTGATATGCACACCCGACATTGCGTTGTAAGGACTTCTATATTATAGCAAACAGGAAAGAGCGCTGCAAAACAGGCGAGGAGTCGGAGAATACAGCATGTAGATTACGGGAAAGGGGCCGATGGGGAGAGAACCCTGGCACACCCGGTCGGGGTGTGTGAGTGAGTTTGTGTGCTGTGCAGTAGTGGCTATTGATTTTTCTACCCAGCCTCCCGCACACCCATAAAACCTCTCGGATAAGAAGTAGAAAACGCGCTTTCCTGTAATTTTCTCTTTATTCTAGACCAAAAGTGTTATTCTTTTGTGGCGTTGAACGCTCTGTTGCGGAATTATGCCTTGCTTTTAGAGGCAAGGTCGTAGTGGTAATAGATATTGCCGCTTTACTTCGATGAGACAAAATATTCATTAGACGCTAACGTGCCATTTTTCTACTATAGAATGGCAAGAACACATACAGTAGAGAGCTAATCAAACAAGTAATGTATACTGCTCATTATTAAGTCATAAATGATATTTTATACCACCTCCAGACAGAACTTGAATACAATAGATAGATAGATAGATAGATAGATAGATAGATAGATAGATAGATAGATAGATAGAGATAGATAGATAGATGGATAGATGGCTGGACGGATGGATGGATGTATAGATTGCCGGGCACAGAGTGGAGTCGCAAACATATGAGTGCCAAACGAAAACAAGAGAGGAGATAGAAGATGCATATGATATATAATGGAGATGAAATCTTACAACGTCAACGAAATGAATAACACCATCATGGGCCTGTATTGCTCCGTCAAAATATCATTAGGCATACGATTGACATATTACTTCAGCTACTCTATGGGCGGCATTACATCGACACAGTGAAGAGTGGTAAACAATCATGATGCAAAGCAACATAGATACTAATCACAGGTTTTAAGACTCATTCACATGGGCACAACGAAATCAATACAACATTATATAATGGGAAACAAAAATGATCATGTGAGAGGGAAATGAAAGAGCGAATTCATTTACAATATAAAGATTAGATACCCGGATGAGGGCGCACCTTCAATGTTTACCAGGACCCTAGTCTCCATAATCAAAACTCTTAAATAACCTTCGATTCTGAAGTAAGCGAAAAATACTTAATATGAAGTGTACCCCTATCCCTAAAAAGACCCACTTCATACCAGAATTTAGGGGGTATAGCCCCTCTAATTTGGGAAAATCACCCAAGAACATCTATAATATACTCATGAACATAAGTGGTATTTACTTTTGTAGATTTTCCCTTTCTTCTTTCTTTTTCTTTAACCTTATCACTGGAGCTTGTACTCCGCTTTCACACTGGCCCAGTTCGACTGATTTGTGCCTCTAACCCCCCTCCCCCCCCAAAAAAAAACAAAAAAAACAACAACAACCCCAAACCCCCAAACAAAAACAAACAAACAAAAAGCAACAACCCAACATCCCATCCCACCAAAGTAGTGCTGGAACCAGCTGAAAAGTGCGACTAATTTAAACTTGCAGTGTCCTGCTAGAGCAATGACAACTGCCATTAGTGATTCCTTTTGCTCTGCTCTTGTGTGGTTTGCTTCTTCCCTCCTATCAAACATCTATCGTCCTTATCAGATCTCTCTTCCTTCTTTTCTTTATATATTTCTCTATTAAAACACTTTTAAAGTTCGACACTTATTTGATCAATCTGTGCTGCAAATGCCATAAAAGTCTATCTGAAATTAAAAAATAGCCCTGCCCAGAAACATTCATTCCAAGTTTGCAACTTGCCAGCGTTGTAACGGTTGTTGGTGCCAAGAATGTAGAATGAAAAAAACCCCCGCCATTTGACAGCTGCAGCAAGAGCGCACAAAACAGAATGAGATCAAGGGATTTCATGCAGATGACACCGACAATAGCCAATCACAGGGAGGGAACACTGAAAGACGACAGGAGGGTCATCACAGAAATTAGAATATAAAGTGTACAGCGCTGCGATTTCCGTTTAAAAAATTGTTTACAAAGCCACAATTCTTGCCTAAAGCATAGAAATATACCAGTACCTGTAAAAAAACACAATTTGCTTAATATGAGGGTTACTAAACACAAAAAGTAATTTTTATGATTTAATGAGGTTAACAAAAAAAACACTAGGACTTTCAAGTTCCCGCACTTCTGCTTATTATTATTCTCAGTATCATCCTTGATTGAGAACCCTTCCATCCCACCGGGTTTCTTTTCTACTGACGTTTACTTAAAAACGCAGGTTTGGTGACCGACTTCGTTGCACAACTTCTTCTCTGTTGCCACGATAAGCCTAACTAAAGGTAAAAACAAAAGTCTTCTTTCCCAAAAGTTTAAAATACGTGGACTCTCATCATGAATATTATACATTATGTTATATATCAGGGTTGTTTGAGACTGACAAAAACACAGACCTTATCTCGCAGGTTCACGTCGTGTGGTTCTAAGGCCTCGAAAATGAAAGAGATGACAGCCACGTGATTGTTTTCTGCTGCACAGTGAAGCACGCCCAGCCCTTGCTGTGGGCAGATGGAAGCACATATACCATGACAAAATTGTTTACTTTATGGAGGAACCGAAACGAGGAGAATAGTTAAAAGAAAAAGGGACACTGGGTGGTGGGGATGATCAGCGGCGATAAGGGGCATAATAGAACATATTCACAACAATGTCGAACAATTACATTGACCTAAGGCGTATTTTAAGAGGAGAATAAATGTTTCGAAGAGTGCGCACAAAGAGGGATGTGGGAAATAGAATTTGAGGGGCGATGTGGAACACAATGGAATGGATTATATTTTACTATCTCAAAGAGAATAAAGATTCTTGTTTCTATGGACCGTAATTAGGCAGTGAGAGAAGATTGAAGATTCATTTCTTATTACATATCACAAAGAAACTGAAAGTTGTTAACAATGAAAGGAACAGGTGACGTCCCGATTTGATTTTTGATTATAACAAAGAGGGCGATTTGAAGTACTTAGCTGAGATTTTGTCTCATAACGACCCCACTGCTTAAGGCAGTGAAGACATGATTATATTGTCATCGAAATCGTAGGTGGTATATAACCTACAAACACACACACACACACACAGACACACACACACACACACACGCACACACACACACGCACACACACACATACATACACACATACAGACACACACTCACACAAACACACGTGCACACGCGCCCGTAGAGATAGATAGATAGATAGATAGATAGAGAGAGAGAGAGAGAGAGAGAGAGAGAGAGAGAGAGAGAGAGAGAGAGAGAGGGGGGGGGGGAGAAAAGACAAAGAGAGAAAAGGGCAAAAAGAGACAAACAAACAGACAGGAATTTGGGGGAAGGGGGACTTCAAAAAAAAATTACACTATACGAGATATAATTAAATAAGCACTCATATAATAACTTGTGGAGTCTATAAATCTCACAGGACATAATATTATAATCAATTGAACAGCCTCTCTGTTTAAGAAAACAAAAACACAAATGGCAGTGCTCTCCTGGCTTCTTTCTTTACAAATCATAACAGGACTATCAGTTTCTAGACAGTGTACAGTTCCAATAGCTAATGACCTTGCTGCATGTTTTTGAGAGAAAGATAAATCAAAGCTGAGAACAGATTGCACAGGCTTGTTAAAGGCAATGCATTCAGATACGAAATGTAAGCAGTGAGAATCAGATCTATCTGAACACTCAAATGCAACGAAATTGTTTGGATTCACACCTACTTTCTGTCATGTCTTCTGAAAAAAACTTCTATAAATTCACTTTTACCCAGATCCCTACCATTTTTTAAAAACTTTACTTTATCACCTTCCCATTCAATATTGCTTCTTTTAAAATATCACTATACATTCCTGGTTGCAAAAGCATCGGTTATTAATGCTGTAGTTCACTGTGCAGAGGTGAGCCCTACATGTCCCATCCTTCAGCCGTTCAGGGGGAGTGGGGGGGGGGGGGGGCTTTGATCTACCGCTTCAGTCGTATCTATACAGAGTACCGAAGGAGCCTATAACAGACTTGAGAACCCAACTGTAAATATAATTATTATGCTTTCTTGTGCTGACCCATATTTCTTCTTCTTCTTCTTCTTCTTCTTCTTCTTCTTCTTCTTCTTCTTCTTCTTCTTCTTCTTCTTCTTCTTCTTCTTCTTCTTCTTCTTCTTCTTCTTCTTCTCCTTCTCTCCCTATGCCACTCTCTCTTTCTCGCTCCAGCCTTATCGTCAACCAACCACTGCTCCAATACCGATCCCAATCCCTGAACCCTACTCCACCTCTATCCTCCAGTTGAGTGAATCATCACAGACTAGATCCTCCCAATGCAGCTGTGGAACTATCTGTAATGAGGAAAGTGCAAACCTTGTTGGCGACTCTGGTGCTGGCTCCGGCATTGACCAGAGCCCGTAACACAGGGATGTGACCGAACCAGGCAGACCACAAGATGGCGCGCATGCCGTACTGCAGGGCGTGCATGGGGAGGCAAACACAGAGAGACGGGGAATGAAGAAAGCCAACAACGTGGAGCGGGAGATAAGCAGTCTTGTTGGCTTAAGTAAAGAGAAGCACACCGACACAATAACGGTCATTTAGTGCTGGGGAAAAGTGAGACAGATAGACAGAGACAACAGAGGTGAGGTAAAGAAGTAGGACCTACAAGTGACACCCTCCAACCACCCGCACATGCAGTCTTTTCGACACAAAACTAAAGAGAGCTCCTACAGGTTGACATCATTAACAGTAATCAACATCCCGTATCTGTGGTGAAATCGTATACCGCCCTGAAGATCCTTCTAATATTGGCTAGAGTTGTTTTTAAATTCTGCAGCAACAGCTTATCAAAGGAACATAGTATTGAAATGAGTTTAACATTCAGTTCAAATATTCCTGTAGAGAGAACATTAAAATCAATTGAGAGAGCCAGCTAGTGGCTGAACACGCATATGGACAAGAAGCAAAGAAAACGATGGCGATGAAAACGAATAAATCACGCAAAAACATGGATCATAAAAGAAGAGAAACAGACATTTACAAATGAGCAAATCAATTTATGAATCAATAATTTAAGCGATAGCACAAATCAACACTCCCAATTGATTTGAGCCTGGCAAATATGCCAAATCTATTTACAACGCCATACGACGGGGGTGTGGACGAAATGCAAGTGGTTGTGGCTGATTACAGCTGACAGGGTGGTAACGGACACGTTTCGCTAAGAATAGATTATGATGAGAAACAGAAGAAGCAGATCATATGGAAGCGCCCATCAACCATTTGGTCAAGCTGTGGTATTTATGCGACTCTTGACAACAGACTGAAGTAAGAAATTGATTTCGTTATCCTATATCAATAAGCAAAACTGAAATAAAAGGTTCGCTGGGCTTGCATAAAGCCTGAAGATCACTTTTGTTTGATTGTCAGTCAAATGTCGTGTTTTACGCCACCAATGACACATTATTTATTTAAAAGGCGAAGCGGGTCGACCCTGTCTGTCTGTGCCAAACCTGTACTGAGTGGACGACAACCTCTTTTCAGAAAGACCGAGTGATGAAATAAACTTCTCCATTTGGGAATTGAACTCAAGTTCTCCGCACGTAAAGTAAAGCTTAACCGCTATGACACAGACGCCAGTATTCGTTAGTCTAAGTGAAATGCAATAGAGGCACCCCCCCA
>NW_004797295.1:897247-899451 GCF_000002075.1 Aplysia californica | reverse complement strand
GTGTGTGTGTGTGTGTGTGTGCGTGTGTGCGTGTGTGTGTGTGTGTGTGTGTGTGTGTGTGTGTGTGTGTGTGTGTGTGTGTGTGTGTGTGTGGTTTGAGGAGGTGGTGGGGGTATTCGTCAATTTAGGTGAATAAACTCCGAATGCGAGGGAGGTTCGACAGGACAAGGACCACCTTTTCTGCGATTCCCACCAAAGCCGTGAGCGTATACCTTGTCCTTGGCTTCGAGATCTGTCTTGGCTTCTATCAGCACTTCTACAGCGTCCAGGTTCCCGTTCGCGGCAGCCCAGTGAAGAGCGGTTCTGTCCAACTGAAAAACACGAAGTACAGAATTGATGTATTAACAGTAATTGTGAATCCTATATTGACAGCTTAATTTACACTCAAGCGACCGCCGATGAGTATACTCATCTACTCATCTCCCAGTAGCGCTCTCTTCAGGACACGTGACAAGAAAGAAAAAAAGCTTGTAAATAAATCTTTGCGACTTCCTGCAGCTTAATCAAATTCTTCAGACGTTTGCAAAACTGTGGTAAAAATGATTCTTTTTTCCCTTTGATCGTCACATGCTGATTCTATGTAATTTTCCTTCAAACTTAATTAAGGGTATAATCTTAGTGAAGGGTACCAAAAAGAGTAGAAGACAAAGTTTCCGTTAATGGTTCTGACCAACGCCATAACTGTACACAGAGTTTATACTGTAGACGTTGGTTCTGACCTGTCTCCCAGCCACAGGACGGCTGGTCATTTAAGTGTAGTGTATTGCGTCACAATCGACGCATTCAGATTAGTTAGAACGTAGGCCACCCTGGGCTCGACGGTATACAATGGTCCAGCAGACAGGTAGGGCAGGGATACTCGATAAACGACTTCCCCCCTCGGGAATGGCATTTACATCTTCTGGGTGCGAAGGCCAAGATCCTTTCAGTTGAACCACAGACACCAATACGGTGACAAAGTCTACACGATAAACAACTCCGAGTGATAACGCAGGGAAGTAGAACCATTGGGGTGGGCACAAGGGAAGTTATGATACATGACGCACTCGCACACATACCCATGTTTATTCGTTTGTATGTTGATGCGAAAACACATGTTATGACCTTAAACAGTTGCGAGGGCCGAAAAAACACTTACAAAAATTTGTCTTCTTCTTCTTCTTCTTCTTCTTCTTCTTCTTCTTCTTCTTCTTCTTCTTCTTGGTTATTAATGTTTCATCAGTAATATTACTACTACCGTGACCAGAAATAGTGTTCCATTATCATCATTATTTATTATCATTAGAATCACTGATATTCTATTCTTATCATCTTGGTTATTTTCAACAGGTTTGTATGATCACGCTCGTGACTTGCTATAACTATAATAGACACTTACGCTGTTCCGACAGTTGACGTTGACCCTCTCTTTGAGTAAAGTTCTCAGGGCTGCCGCGTCGTTGACCCTGGCTGCGTCGTGGAACTTCTCCTCCCTCTTGGACACTACAGACAAAACCGGCGGTTAATGCGGCTTGTTTCAGCGAATTGAAGCACATGATACTGCTTGTTTGAGCAAAATGAAGCACATAATACTGCTTGCTTCAGCAAGGTAAAGCACATAATACTGCTTGTTTCAGCAAGGTAAAGCACAAGATACGGCTTGTTTCAGTAAAATGAAGCACCTGATATAGCTTGTGTAAGCAAAATAAAGCGCATGAACACAATGACTCACTCGGTGCAGGAAGAGAGTAAGACAGAGACGATAGAGGGAATAAAAAGAAGAAAGACCTATACCAGTGGCGCTCTTCAGCAATAAATAAATAATTAGCATTGTTTCATATTTATTTGGCTTTGAAGATGAAAGAACAACATTGTGTGGCAAGGAAGGCTCGGGAAGGAAGAACATTGTATACGGAGAAAGAACATTGTCTGTGGAGGAGGACTCTGAGAGAATAACATTGTGTTTGACAAAACAAAAAACCTGAAAGAAGAACACTGTGTATTGGTGTAAAAGAAGAACAATGTGTACGAGGGAAAAACAAAAACAAACATTGTGTCTGAAAGCTGTGATCAAAGCAAAGCAGGCAGGGAGAACCAATTGTCTGACAACGATATTTGGAGCGTATGGTGCTGTGCTCATGACTGCATGAAAACATCGGCATGACAACAGTTTCATCATCATCATCATCATCATCATCATCATCATCATCATCATCATCATCATC
>NW_004797295.1:895302-896859 GCF_000002075.1 Aplysia californica | reverse complement strand
GGAAGGGGGGAGGTGAAGCAGGAGGAAGGGGGGAGGTGAAGCAGGAGGAAGGGGGGAGGTGAAGCAGGAGGAAGGGGGGAGGTGAAGCAGGAGAAAGGGGGGAGGTGAAGCAGGAGAAAGAGGAGGAAAGGAGGACGTTGGGGGAGGGGGAAGAGAAGAGAACCGTCATCCTTTATCATAAAAACAACAACAACACAAATCTCAACCAGATGCCACGACTATCTTATAGATCTGGCGATGAAAAAATAGTCATATCATTCTAAATGTGTTGCTTCTTCAAAGGCAGTGAAAGACCCAACTCTCTCCCAAACATAGCTATCTGTACCATATCCCTCTTGAGCTATGGTAAAACATTTCAGGGCCCCTGGGAACGTCATCACACCCTCAGTTTTTCTCTCGTTCCCGCTCTGCACATGAGTGCTTTGCAATCAATAACGACGGAATCCCTTATCGAAAAGCGGCATTACGCACAATCCACACACAGGCTATTGGCCTGTTAGACCTCCGAATCTGACGGCCCATTTCCTTTCATGAAGACGAATGATCTCGTTCTCTACCACAAATTCCAAAGCCTCTTTTAATACTTTCCCTCTTTATACGACGCTAGGACCTTCAAATCTAACCTGAAGCAACGAATTTGTTAAAATAAATACAAGACTTCTAGCGCTACGGTGCAAGAATGGCTTACTTTCAATTTTTAAAAATACAGCTATCATTCTATTAACGAACGCAGAGGCTGTGGAACATGTGGCGGTCACCTTTTTATTGCAACAGTTTTAAGGAGAAGAGGCCAGGTTATGACCTAGTGCTTTTATTTGAGAACAGAATTAATTTGTAGGTTCTCTGGCTGTGATTGTCTCCTGAATGTATTTGTATTTTCACAGCCTGATTATGCAAATCCCACGTTTATGCAGCATCATGTCAAAAGCACCTGGATTATCTTAACTCTAAGACCTTTCTTTATCCCACTCTTTCTCTCTCACTCACTCTCTCTCTCTCTCTCTCTCTCTCTCTCTCTCTCTCTCTCTTTCTGTTTCTCTCTCGTCTGTCTTTCCATATCTCGTCTGTCTCTCTCACTCTCTCTCTCTCTCTCTCTCTCTCTTTCTCTCTCTCTCTCTCACTCTCTCTCTGTGTCTCTCTCTCTCCTTCGTCTTATTTTCATCTCCATCCCTCAATCTGCCTTTTCTCTTTCCTTCGATCTCTCTCCCTTACCTCTAATTGTCAGATCCACTTTCGGATATCCCCCTTCCCCCTTCCATCTTTACGCTTACGTGTGAAATAACAAACCGGACCAACAATTCACAAATGTTGTAGCGACCACTAGGCGCGTAACTATATCATAATGGATAGTAGTCTGCGTTGTGTAAAGTGATAGTGTATGCTGTCAGCATATTACACGGACGTTAATAATAAATATACCAATAAAGAGCTCGTAGACGTGGTCTCTTTATTTCTTTCTTAATTGCCTTTCGAGATACACAAGGCAAACATATTCACAACTAATTCTGCCATTAACCTCTGGAAAAAATGATTTTCTCTTTTTTTTTTTTTTTTTTT
>NW_004797295.1:880383-893941 GCF_000002075.1 Aplysia californica | reverse complement strand
TATAATAGTAACAATATTTAAAGCCTTATGCACTGAGCTATGCTCACACTTACGCACTGGGCTCTGCTGCTGACCAGTGCGTCGCTGGGAACGAGGTCTGGATTTGGTAGCATGCAATCCTATGGTCTCTTGGGTCGACTGCATTTCCGCTTCCTCCCGTTTAGGTCACGAACTGCATGACATGGCTGGGGGCTGTCGCGACGGCAATATGTCTAACAAGCTTCGAGATCCCCGTGGACTCTGGGAGCTTGTATAGCTTCATGAATCCCAGAAAACAAGATCCCGGAGGAGTAGAGAGTACACAGCCAGACAATACCATGGGTATGAGGCACGCATTAGCTTCTAGAAGCCGCATATCTGAGGGATTAGTTCGGTTAATGCTGTCCAGTAACGCATGGTCACTGTTTCTGATGGGCAACCATATTCAGGAAATTGGAAAGGCTACAGAAATAAAGCGCGCACAAGCACTGAAGACTGCTTTCACTCATTTTCCATGACGATCGGCAACAAAGGGTCACGGGTACGTCTTTTACATGCGGTCAAGACATGCTCCACGGTTTTGTGACATGAAACTGACCATGTTTCCACCTTACGCTAAACGTGGAAGGGAATACGAAGCCAGTTAATACTCCTAACATAAAAAAGTAAAAGCTTTAAATAGATACTTTAAGATTCGACTTCAACAATAACAGTACCAGAAATAACACATCCAAGCTTCTCGACATTAGAGTGAACTCTGACAAACAAAAGCTTAACGTGAAAAATAAACCCATTAACAGTTCCTAGATTGCATAGACTCTCCTCTTTATGTTCCTCCCGCTTCCGCGTGTGCTCTAACATTTTCAAGTTACCTAAAGCTGCTTCTCTTAATTACTTCAGGCTAAATGAATGTGATAAGCTTGCGGATGCAAACTAAAGTCTATCACCCTCCCCCCTCGAAAAAAATAAGCATAACATAAACAACTACAATAAAAAGAAAATCGATGCAGTTGGAATACCGTTGCTTGATAGAAACCCAAACAGGGCTAATACCGCCTAAATGGATACGTATAAAAACTCAGCCAACGAAGTCCCTTCGCTAATAGCTTCAACTCACAAATAGCCTCACGTGTTTAAAGAACGTCGTGTGATCTTTGCCCTGGCATGTTGGGGGGAAAAAAAGCAGAAACATCCATTTTTGGACCACTAAATGATAGAAAAAAAACAACTATTTTTGAAGGCGTGCGTGGAGTAAGGCCTTTCTCTGTACAACGTGTGCGACAAAAGAACACTTTGTGTACATAAAAGGGTGCACACGCGTCATACAAAAGTGGAACCTATTTTCAGAAAGCTAAAACACTGGGCTTCACAAGACAAATTCGCGCCCCATGGAGTCCAAAATTTGCAACAACACCGTGCCATGCCCACAGCCACAACACTCACACAGCTGACCACATGAAGCGTGCCACACTTGTCCGGTGAGAGGAAAAAACTTGTTCAGCCTACAATCCCTGGCGCCAACGATAGCCAGATCAACCACACGCGTACACTGGGACACGGATCCGTTCTCCTCTTGTCTCTCAGTCTCAGACTGAGTGCTAGAGTTGGCGCAGTTCGAGCCGTACAACCGATTAACCGGTTAATTCGTCCAAAAAGGATCACTGGTTCATGAGTTCGTGGTCCAGATCAATAACCTATTTTACGAAATTTATGGTCTTCAGCACAGTCTCACGAATGGCTTTAGGGTGAGAGGGGAAGAGGGATGGAAATGAGCCACTTGAGTGTTCTGTGCACATATCCTACAGCCAAATAATTGTACCCAATTTAGTTGTAAAGTAGAACTTCTAAACTATTAATGTTCTCCATACAAGATCTATGGTGGACTTGAATCTATTTTTCTTTTAACAACTTTGAGCTGGACTGCATTCATGCCAGGTCAACAAGAAATGGATGAAACAAAAATCCGGTTCAATAGAAAATGAATGATTTCCCAATTCAACTGACTGCACGTCCTGGCATCTTTTTCACTGGCACGAGAGAGACAAAACGGAAATGGCGCGAGCAATTAGTCGCCGCGCGCTGCCACTCCCGGGGGATTCCTTGTCGTACGAGTGAGACTGGTGCCATGGGGGTGGATAGAGGTCGGATGGGAACTTGCTGAGAGGGTTGCATTACACAGGGAAAAGGAGACAATGATAGTGATCTGTTGCTTGTGCCCTCTCTTTTCTTCCTCTCCCGATGGGAATTCTGGGTTCAGTGAGCCCTTTGTGCACAAATGATTATCATTGTTCTGGCAGTTTTCAGGCATGCTGCCCTAGTTCCTTCAAATCTGTTTTTAACAAGAACAACTCTATAACTAGACTTCATGAAATTTATTGATGTACGTAACGTTATAAAGCATTAATGTCATGTACGTCTAACTATTGTTCTCCCATGAAGGCCAGACGGCATGTAACTGAATAAAATAGTGGATGTAAAATGGTTCTCTGTAACCTTCAGGGATTGTCCTTTCTGCTCACCCAGTCTTCAGAGGCACCAGCTGTGTAGGTTTAGTAGCTGTTTTAGTCTTTCTGTCTGCTTGGAGAAAGAGATGACTTTTGTGTTCTGTGTGCTTTTTCTTCTTAAATTAAAACTTTAGAAAGCTCCAAATCACCATAGCTGAATATTTGAAACATACGTTGTCCTTGCGTTTCAGCTTTGTCATTATATAAAATTCGTTGCTTCTCATCTGTAGTTTTTAAAAAGTGCACGATATAAAATTGAACTTTTGACCCATTTTTCTCTTCAGACTTCAGGTTCCTCTCTGCTTCTCCCTAGACATCCCCCTTTCACAACTACCTAGAAAATCTGCATCTCAGAAGGAAGCGGTAGCACATCATACAGAGACAACTGTGATGGGACATTTTTAAACGAAAGCATTATTTATGGAAAAGAGAAACTATTGGTCAGTCTGACCGGCAAGAAATGAACTCAGAAGGACGAAGAACCTGCTGCCAGGGATCACTGATCGGGATTTAATGGAGGCCAATGGCGCCAGACTACTCACGACACATCCTTGGATAATGATGATGTCTGCTGCAGTTATATATGCCCACTCTCCTTGTATGTGCATATGTGTGTGTGTGTGTGTGTGTGTGTGTGTGTGTGTGTGTGTGTGTGTGTGTCACACACACACACACACACACACATACACACCCCCACACCCCCACACCCCCCCACATATATATGTATATATATATATATATATATATATATATATATATATATATATATATATATATATGTATATATATATATATGTATAACTGGTGATCAAAAGAAAGATACACGTACCACTTTTCGATTAAGTATAAAATCTAAACTTTAGAGTCTTTACGCTTTATCTTTCAAGTGAATAGTACTAAACACTCTGAAAAGTAGGGAACGTTATAAAAAAAAACATTCGAGTGCTTCAGTTAATGTTCACGGCACCAATGTGAAAAGAACGAGAAAATTCGAATTTTTTTCCCCCGATCACAGGGCAGATTTTTTTATTTTAAAATTTTTTGGGGAACTTAAGTCAGCTTTTACTTAGAACCGCATCAACTATTGATCAATGTCCCCCAAGAGAAATGGTACATTTAGCTAAAGATCAGAAAAGTCAAGCTATAGGCATCTTAGCGCGCTGCTGGTGCCACGACGTTCATCAACGTCAGCAGAAGACAATCTCGCAACTGTGACGACGGCACGTTGTGACTGGGTCTATTCAAACCCGAACCAGAGCTGACCATCAAAGCGTAACAATGCCATTTAAAGACCGATATATCAGGACAGTGCACCTGAGAAATAATTTCAGGACAGCTGCTCGAACTGCAAGATAATTTCCAGAACTTTTACTCGTCAGCCGGCATACTGTTCGTTGCAGGCTGTGGGAACTCAAGAGTGAAGCTAGGACGCCTACACACAGACTGCGTCTACAGCCAAACCACCGTCAGGCTAAGATGAAATGGTCACAGCTATATATTATATAATAACAGTGTACATTCACTCACACACACACACAATGCACACACAAACACACCGACTCACATTTTTAAACAATCTCTCTGAAAACATGCACTCACACAAACACGTCCTGTTATTCCATCACCTCTCTTTCATCACTTTTCGGCATCAGGCGTTCCCTCCTCCTAAATTATTCACACAGTGAGCTCTCCTCCCACCGCTGGCTCAACCCCCGGAGTCGACATGCGCTTCAACGTAAGGCAAGGTGCTAAACAGATAAATAAGAGCGGCACGCGAGCAAAGCACGCAGATATCCCTAGAAATACACGCACATACACACAGGAATGCACCACCAAATGGAATAATAATATATTTTGAAAGGCACTCGTCCAATCTCATTACTTTGGATACTATTACTTCTGCAGAAAACAACACCATCCATTTTCAGTTTGAGGGGAAATCCCCTGATGAAACTTTAACTGCATCGAATCAGGATAATATTTCGAGTTTCTATACTGCTTCAAATAAAATTTATATGCAAGCTAGAACTTAGTGTCATAAGTTTAGTCTAATAGAAAAGAGTAACTATCCCAAGTGTAACTTCTCAGCGGCACTGGAGAAGCTACACGGTGACTTGAAATGATCAATAAACATGTTTTTGAAAGACAAAATGATCAACAGTTTCATAAAGCGCACAGACAAGCACACCCACATGCACAAACATGTATTCACACCTGCAAACACACACCAACACAAACATACACACTGAACATACACACGCACACACACACACACACACACACACACACACACACACACACACACACACACACACACATACGAACGCACACTCACTCACACACACAAAACACACATACAAACACACACACATACACTCAGAACACACACACACACACACTCACACACACATTTATATACATATATACACACTTCTGCACAGCCGGCCGTGGGAGACTCAGACAGAACAAAGCAGGGACACATTTTGTTTCTCTATACTATACCTCCTCATGAGTTCAAAGTTCAGATCATTCTGTGAACAAAACCATAGTCATGTGATGGTTGTATGTATGTAACAACAACTACTTACTTTCAGCAGGGAGGAAGGACGTGAGCTCAGCGTCCACTTCTTTACTCCTCCGCTTCATCTCGGTGTCCAAGGGTGGAGGCGTCTGGAAAGCGCGGGAAATAGCCATTGTCAGTCTCATGCACGGCCGCTCGAAGGCGTCCGACAAAAACTAAATGAATTTCTTTGAAATTAATAACAAAAGCCTTTTTAAAAAAGTGAGCAGCATGGAACATACAAAATACGTAATATACACATGATAATAAGAGAAGAATAGGTGTGGGAAAAGAGGTTGTTGACAACGCTAGGCGCCATAGAATTCACAAGCCCTAGACAGGGGATGGCTACCGCCAGAAACAAACGTTCTCTGCTGTGGACGTAAAGGATTCGTGCGCTCTCTGATGCAAGCTAATTAAAAAAATATGTAAATGTGAATAACCAAACCTTAGGTTTTTTACACCACAGCTCAGAACCATCAGCTATGAGTCTCTATCTGATGATGAAATGAACCACTCTTCTATTTGACATACTGAAAACCCCCCAAACATTCTAAAATACCTGATGCGTTACCTATGTTATTTCGTGTGTGACACTAATTTTTAGGGAGAGCCTTTTTTTGTTTACACATTAGAATTGGAGCAAAGAATGCTCAGAAAGAACTTCTATTTGAGAAACAAAGTTCCACTGATAACAGGGGCAGATACTTTTTTGTGTGTGATTTTAACAAGCAGATAGTGAAAGCCCATTGTAGTTCATCAAAAATAAAAATTGACCAATGATGTAAGAAATGAATATAGACTTTGCCTGGATCAGACTCGCTCCATTCTTCGCCCTCTCTGTTCACAAAAAAACATACTAATATCCTGACGCTAACATCAGAGAGATACCATATTCCAGGCTTTTTGTACCTCATGTGACATTCCGTCGTCGTTCAAGTTCAAGGGGTAAGGAAGCCACACAGGTATATATCTTTTTTGTCTAATTATGGGAGAAAATCGGGGGGGGGGGGGGGGGCAACATTCAACTTTCCTATCAAAATAAAATCAGTTATCATGATCAATCTCACATTAATATAGCGCCCGTTGAGACCCAGAACACCCCCCCCCCCCCCCACCTAAAAAAAACGTTTGCGCGTACAGACAATGACTCGCGTGCAATCAAATTGCAAACAAGTCAGTGTATTCTCTCAAAAACAATTGACCATTTGTGTTAAAACAAAATAATTAAACAACACCGGGACAACCGCCCAACATACTCGCAAAAGCCTGGTGAAATCTCCGAGCAACAGCACGGCACAGTAACGACTGGTCACATCGATTTTTCTATTAGCGCCAAAAGCAAGGTACATGCGCCACATGATGGGTACACTTTGCTTGAAAAATTTCGTAAAAAAACTGCTTAACGCTAAAGAGGTTATAAATAGAACTAGAGGACTTAGCTGTGACGTCAAGAGTGTCAAACTTGATGGGAGCGCCGCCATTCCGGAGAGGAATAGAAGGCCAGTCTGTTCACAGCAACACTTTTCAATCACGGATTAAAGATGCTCTATAAATTTTTTAAATGTTGATTTCTTTTCAAGTGATTTGCCTATCGCTAAAATGTACTAATAGGGATTTTTGTGATTGTTTATTTTTAAATAGGCCAGATAATCTCCAATTAATGCAAATAAGGCCTTTTCCATAGTGAGACCATTTTATGGGTGAGTAAGATTAAGAGAAAATGAATGAGACGGACTTCATGATCACTTCAAAAAATAAAAAAACCACATAATTTTATTGAAATCTTTTGCTGAGCGTCGCTCAAACAGTATGTCTAGATTTAGTACCGCTGACCGCAAAAAGGCGCTCGTGTCGGCCCTCTGGAATCATGAATGTGACTGAGAAGCTGCCAGAAGCTTCAGCTGCAACTCTAGAAAACCTTCAAGGCTGGGTGAACGGAAAAGAACCACGGTCAATGTTGCTGAGATGAGAGAATATAAAGTGGCCAACCAGGCGTAACTACTCACCAATTAGACCGGCGTAATATTCATTCTCATTTGCGGAACCGATAATAATAATAATAATAATAATAATAATAATAATAATAATAATAATAATAATAATAATAATAATAATAATAATAGCATTTATATAGCGCATATCCATGCTCAAGAGCACGCTCTATGCGCTTTACAACTATTATTACCCCAGCAGATCCCCTGAGAATACTCAGATACATTCTCGGCTTCCGTGGAAGCATACAGTAGGCATACGATACCAAACAGCATGTCATTTGTGCAATAGCAGCAGCAGGGATTCCTGGAAGGTGGGGTGTTGTGTAGCCAAACACCATTGTCAATCAACGCCAATTAAAAGAAATATTGAGAACATTTAAGATAAACGAGCTATTTATGTAATTGTTGCATTTTAAAATGTTGTGAATATATAATTATTTGTGCCCGATGTTAAAAAAACACTCTTTGAGTGTGCGCACAGGATCCATACATTGTGTGATTTACAGCATCCCAGCCTACAATTAATTGCTCATTTTGAGACAACATCGAATTAAAATATTAAATAATTAACCCAGTCTTAACCTCCTTCATACTCTAAAAAGAACTAGACTTTGCCTCAGTAGAAGGAGAGTGTAGACACCATGACATAATAGCAATCCATTTTGTTAGTATGAAATTGTCCTTTTTCTTTTAAAAAACCCTCAATTACTCACTTTGTCTCCCTCTGCTCATCTCCCATCCCACCAGGAAAAAACAAACAATATCTTATATTATATCTCTCTGTTCATTTGTAGCCCACATTTAAGTGCATTTATGTTTCCCACAATCAGTCAGCAGGTGCGGTATTGTGTATGCGTGTATGTTACATGATTAAATAACAGCAGCAAACTAAAAGAAAACTTGAAATAAAACTGGACTGAGCTTCAAACTCTATGAAGACCTAGGCGTTGCGAGGGACACGCAGTGTGACAGCGCTGTTTCTAATCCTCTAAAAAATGGCGAAAAAGCGAGCTGAGTGGGTCCGCACAGCCGTTGTGAGTTTACGTGGGTGACATCACAGCTGCGACCTCTAGTACTATTATAACCTCTTTGGCTTGACGCACATTGAAATTTAAACGGACAAATACTACAAGACAAAACACTATCCAATAATACATTTACAGTTCTCCCTGTTTAATTAGGAGGCCAGATAAAATGAGACTTTAAATGCAGACATATTTAAAAAGAGATTTTTCATTCTCCCCTGTTCAATTACCAAGTTCAAACTAACTGAAACTTGAAACGTGGACATTTTGTAAAAGGAATTTTCTTCATTATTTAAGATATTTTTTAAAAGCTCACATTGGTAGCGGAAATAATAGTATTATGATTGCAACAATGACTCCACGCCTAAAAATCCTACTCAACTCAGGTTAAAAAAACACCTGCACAACTTGTGTCAAAGATTGCAGAACAGATAATCATCAAGTTCAATCTTATCTTGGCTTTAATCACTCTCTCTCTCTCTCTCTCTCTCTCTCTCTCTCTCTCTCTCTCTCTCTCTCTCTCTCTCTCTCTCTCTCTCTCTCCCTCCCTCCCTCTCTCTCTGTCTCTGTCTCTGTCTCTGTCTCTGTCTGTCTCTCTCTCCCTGTCTTTGTCTGTGTGTGTGTGTGCGCGCGCGCGTGTGTGTGTGTGGTGTGTGTGTGTGTGTGTGTGTGTGTGTGTGTGTGTGTGTGTGTGTGTGTGTGTGTGTGTGTGTGTGTAAGGGTGTGAGGTCATATCTATCTGCAAAGCAAACTGGCTGGTCTAAACTTCCTGATTATCTGTAATTCTACCCCTTCTGGTTGACATAGTGTTATTTTTATTGTTATTATTCACAAGCCCATGGGCACAGAACAAGCTTGCAATGTTGATAAAAAGAAAATAAAGGAGTCTCCATTCGAATGTGCGTTTGAGTTTGAGTGAAACGGAAGCCCCCATCAGATTAAAAGGGCAAAAGGGGGCAATTAATTTTGAACACAACCCAAACAACAACAACGAAAAGATTTACAAACACCACAAGAAAGGTAGGCAAGATACAGCACGCCTAAGCAATAATCTCAACTCTTAAAAACACGTGAAAAATCATATGATTCGTCAAGAAAGGAGAGAACAGCGACCCCCCCCCCCCACACACACACAGGTCTCTTCTTTTTTAGGCTGCACACAAAAGCAGGACTCATATAAAATGCATATATTTTTGTTGGGCAAGACCAAAACCTAACAAAATAAACAATAACAACAACAAAAACTAGATTCAATACATTCAACCGAAAAGTGATCGGAGTTATAACTTTCCCTGACGCGTGAGATTCCCTAGCTGGCCTGATTAACTCCAGCCTCACACTCTCGCACCAAAACAAAACAAAACAAAGAAAACAATACCAAAAACAAAACCGCTGTTCAGCCCCCTTCCTCCTTACTCCCCAAGGCAACATTCGGTATGACACATGGGAAAGATGACTGATAGACTATTGGATACGTTCTCTAGTTCTTACATTGCGATTGTTTGAAGAGATAAAAGGGTTTGTTATAACAGAATGCTAACAGATATTGAAAAAGATAGTAATACTCTTATTTTTTAAAATTAATGCTTCTATCGTCGAATCACTCCATTAGAATTAGTTTCAAGAAGGTATAGTTATATATGAACACTTCAGTGACATCTTTTTTCTAACGGCAAGATCAAGCAGTAAGATGGTGTTTAACTGATTTTACTCTACAGTCTCTTAGAGAAAAAAAAATAGTAGCTGAAACTATTTTTTATTCCTCCGAGTCCCGTACCAACAATATAAGCATATTTTGACAGTGCCAAATAGTCTAAACAGCCCCCTCGCCCCCCCCCCTCCAAAATGTGTGGTTTGAATACTTGTACATACATTCTTTTCTTTTGTTTTGAGATTGAGACCAACAAGTCCAAGAAGATCTTAAGTACGTTAACCTTGACATTTCGAGGTGAAGCCGATACTGGAAGAATAAATGAATGGTTAGTTTTTCTTATCTCCTCTCTCCGTTGATGTTATTTCCATTATAATGACTTCACGCTTTTCACTTTTTTCCCCACATTCTTTTTTTTGTGGCCCTTTTCTGAATAAACGTTTTCGACAATGTTGGTTTATAACCGGCTTTTTCTGTTTTCTTGTTTCCTCTCCCCCCCCCCCCTCTCTCTCTCTCTCGCTCTCTATGTCTCAAAGTTTCACATTAGTAGTCATGGCACTGAGTAAATAGAAGTCATTCATTTCTTCTTTTCCTAACTCTTCCCATTTTCTCATACATCGTATGGTTTCCCGTGTTCATTTCCCGTCTTTCCTCTCACTGTCTGTCTGTCTGTCTGTCTGTCTGCCTGCCTGTCTGTCTATCTCTCTACAAACAACAGCAATGTATTGGATAATATTAAGCTCTTCGCTGTTGCAAGCAAAAGACACTGTGTTGTATTCCGATCGTCCAGGCTGGCCGTGACCGGGACGATCGAAGAAGCAGCCCGCCCCCTAGATGACCTAATATAGATCGAAGAGGAGAAAAAACATTCACAATAATATCCCCCCTCCTCCCCTCCCACCCCGTGCCTATCTCCATCAATCTCTCTTTCTCTCCATCCCTTTCCAGCCTCTTTGTCTCTCCTTCGAAATTCTTATCCATCTCCACATTCTTTTTATTTTTTTCACCCCCCCCCCCAACCTCTTCGCCCTTTACAACCCTCGCTGAAGGTAGTTGTACAAACAACCAGCCTTAAACATACACAATGCATTCTTTATTACACAGCTCCATTGTTTTTCTCTTTAATTTGATCTACACAATAGCTATCGAAGGCTGCGCACCAGGGCCTTCCACAGTATCTCGTATCCTTCAATAATGTAAAAGACGAAGCACACAAAGCATCGTTTTACGGGGACGCTTGGGAAAACTTAAAATCCGGCAGCGAACTTTGGCTGCTTCTCTGAACTAGAAATTTCATTAAAAGTCCATTAAAAGTGAACACGCAACTACATAAACGTGGGCGCGGTACGGCGAGCAAAGTTGGCATAACTGAAGTTGTTGTGGGTTGTAAATTGATGGTCAGGATAATAAGGAAATTTATGTCAGGGGTCCTCCTGGAAAGTCGGTCTTCTTTGGAGAGGATCTTTTTTTGGGGGGGGGGGGAAGGGGGGCTGTACTTACGCGTGTAAACCATTTTGTTCGAATAATCAGACCTTTCTTAATTTGGCTGGCTATGAACTAATGTTTGGTGATGATTTATCCTCCTGTCTAGCTATTTCCAAACATCTAGACACCAGAATGTCGGTATCGTGTCCTACCTAGGGCAAAATCCTCAGTGTTTGAGTCTGCGAGTGTACTACTAGGCAAAGGTTACGGTGTGCACAACAGGCCAAAAGACTACAAGCACGCTGAGAAACAACTAGCTGTATGTAACCTTTGATATCGGAATAAATAACAGAATACAGAGACGTGGACCTCAAGTTTGTTTATAGCCCACGGCCATCAAAATATTCTTGCATTGCTTTTGTATCCACTAAAACAATAAATCTTCACAAGCGGAGCTAACAAAGCGATTATTAAACCCTATAAAATTAATAAATTGCTTTTGGGGATGCGTGCTCAAACGCTGTTTCGATCGTCTCATGGCAGAAAGAATGAAAGACTAAAAAACTACCCAGCAAAAGACCTTAAAACAAGAAAACAAACAACCTTCCCCCGATAGTAAACAGTGCAGGAAATCGATGAGGTTACTGGAAGAGTGCGACTGCTTCGATCATGAGAACCAGCACTGACCACAGAGTAGAGAGAGCACTGATCCGTCACTCCGAACGATTGCAGCATTTTGCGCTGTGTGTGTCCACTTTTTGCGCACTGTGATGATGGTGTATATGGCTAAATAAATCAATGAGCGCCAAAATAAATGCAGTTGTTGTGAGTGCTAGAAAATATTTGGTAATCTGCACTCCGCTGTGGCATATCGTCTCCCTTAAAGGGTTGAATATTTGACTTTGGACATGGGTTTCTCATTAACACAAGACACTATGAGCCAAGAATTTGGGTCTTTAGCGGTAACCACTATATCTATAGCACGTACGCTACTTCATTTGTTCACTGTTTGGTCGATTATATCAGGGGTATGGGAGAGGGATCAAGAGGAAGAACAGAAATAAGATTGCACGATGACATCAGAGAACAAACGGGTACAACCTGGTTAGGGGAGCAACTGATAGAACAGAGTGGAGGTTATTGCCGGATGGCTACCTCATCCAGTGGACAAACAACGCCTAGACGGAGAGAAATAGTAAAAAAAAAGGGGGAGGGAGGCTACCTAGAGTAGCAAGAATGACAACAAAGTTTTAAAAAGCGTTGTCGTGGCAAGAGTTCATATTACTATCGCCCTGAAGGACGTTCTCTTCCTCTCCGGTCTTTCCTCTACACATGTTATCGTATCGCTGCCGTCTCCCAAGCGAGAATTCTCTAGAGGTCAGAAACTCAACGAGGTCGGTGTCTGGCGAGCTAATTAATTAATCTAGTTCTGAAACGTGAGCAAATTGTTCCCCAAACGGAAGTCAGTGGCCAATGTTAGGGCAATGGCGTAACCGTAATTGGAGTGTAGTTGGAGGTAGGGGTGGGACTGGAAAGAGATCATGTGATGGAAGGGATATGTTTAAAATAGTAGGGTGGATGGGTGCAAGGTTACGATGTGGAATGGAGAGGGGAGGTGAAAGAAAATAAAGAGGGGGGGGGGAATGGGCAGAGTATGAGTAAATGGGAGGCGATAACCATCGTACACCGAGCAGAATAAGATAGCGATGGGGTGGGTAGAAAACAGAGAGATGACGAGGAGGTTATGGTGACTACTGGAGATGAACCTGGTTGAAAATAGGAGAAGAAGCAGCTAGGGCACTGGAATTGACATGTGTTTAAAAGGAATTTGATATCAGTGCTGTTCTCAGGAAAATGTGAAAAGAGTTCTCCAAACCACTGAGTAACTGAGTCGGTGCTATTAATACTGAAAGAAAACAGACATGGTCCACATTGGAAAGCGCAACATTCTGAAAACAGAATAATCAGTATTCAAACAGAGAAGTCAGTTCTTGGTGGGCATGTCAACACACACACACTCACAAGAACACATACAAACAACATAAGCACACACACACACTAAGAGAGAGAGAGAGAGAGAGAGAGAGAGAGAGAGAGAGAGAGAGAGAGAGAAGAGAGAGAGACACAGAAAGGGAAAGTGGGGTGAGGGTGCACTGCCTCGAACAAAGCAAAAAAAACTTACACAATAAAACAAAACTCCCTTTGACCTTTGGCATACTCATTGTTCTAAACCCATTCTAAATATATTGATGGTAGTAATGACCCAGTAAAAACATATTATTATATTTTAGACATGTACTTAACATTTGACAGCATCAGTTATCGACGTCTGGACGCGGCCTTATGCCCCCCCCACCCCCCTTTTTTTTTCCTTTCACTATGACAGGTAGACGAGGTAACAGGCAGAGGGTGGAACG
>NW_004797295.1:869051-878984 GCF_000002075.1 Aplysia californica | reverse complement strand
AGAAGGGGGGAGAGCGTAAGCCAACTGTTTAAGTAAGCAGATGAGAGCTGTCATTGGGTGCAGGCTAACTAGATGTCCTTGTTTACATAAGCCACAGAATAAGTAGCATTTCAGTATGTACTTTGACGGTTCCCATAGCAGAAGAAAATTGGTTTCGACTGGAAAGTAGGTATGTGTTATCTGTAAAACAACAAAACTGAATGCCACTCAAGTGCCGAAGGCAGTGCGTTACTCAGAGCAATTTTAGCTTTTTTGTCTAAAAAGTTAATATCTCCCCACGGCCTCGTCACGTTCACGACATATCCGATCACGGTTGTTTAGGAGTGGGATAACTTCGAATGATCACAAGGTTGAATACCTAGTTATTTGTTACAGTGGGAAACACTGGCTTGCATTTTAGGAACAAAATGGTTAAATTCGAAAAGGATGAATAATAACATACGAAGTATGTTTTCGGTTGCTCATGCCTTATAAGCAATATGCGCACGGTCCCTTTCCGATTTCGCTCTCCATGTCATGACCAATTCTGGATCATAATATCGAGCGAATAAACAAACGCAGTCCTGACAAAGGCAATTTGGTCAAACAATAAAATAAGCTCTTCACGGGATAAGCAGAGAAAATTACACTTCAACCAAACAGTGTAAAGAACAGACAATACCTCACGTTGAGAAGTTTTGAAGGTTGTCTTGAATTAGTTGCCTTAGGGTAGCATATCATGTGGTGTTCCAGTTAATTCAAGACAGGCCAGCCCAAATTCGTGACCAGACCCAACGACGAAGTCTCAATTAGCTGAATAAGTGTGCACTCCTTTCAACGTTGAATTGTGACAGTAAAAATGCACAATGCAATGGTTGATCAAACAATGTTGTGCCACAGACTGACATGCGCTGAACAGAATCAAAGCAACAGGGCGGAGGAGGTATAAATAAATGTGCCACGAACCACAGGGGACAGGAACCAAGAAGATGGAGACAACAGAAATCATTCTACTGATCACACTATGCACCAACTTCACTCTTCAACTTTTGTCCCTTGGGAGCCGAACGGTGAACATAGAAGAGCGACATTGAGCAACGGTCATGGAGCTGTGGCAGAGCACAATGCATCAGGGCTACGTGAGTAATCGCACAGGTAATTGAAACGGAAACCGATTCGTACAAAATGCGTCACGTTACATGTCTCAATTAATTTGAATTCTATGCCCACTGCAGCTTATAAAAGTTTTATGTCTGAGTCATGTCTACATTTTGTCTGGACCATATAAATAATGAACAGCTTTCCTCAACCACCGCATTCCCCGAGAGAGTTGAAGCACTATAAGTTTTTGGTTGTTTTCTTTAAACCCATAGGACGTTCTTGTTTTTTCTTTTGCCTTTACGTTACATGAAATTTATTAACTGAAAGTTTTTATTCTTTTCTCAACAAGCTCTCAGGCCACTCCAGCCTCCGTTATGCTCCATCTTAAAAATGAGTGTGTGTGTGTGTGTGTGTGTGTGTGTGTGTGTGTGTGTGTGTGTGTGTGTGTGTGTGTGTGTGTATGTGTGTGGTTTGCATATATATATATATATATATATATATATATATATATATATTATATATATATATATTACATGTATATATATATATAAATGTGTGTGTGTGTGTGTGTGTGTGTGTGTGTGTGTGTGTGTGTGTGTGTGCGCGCGCGCGAGCGCGAGCGCGCATGTGCGTGTATGTGTGTATGTGTGTTTATCTTGAAATACTACGTTTGAGACCAAGAGCCTCCAGGCCACGATGAAGACCCCACGAGTAATGAATTACGTAAGTACAGTCCCAACACTCTAATCAACCCCCGCTCTTTGGCGCGCACGTTTTACTCACGCGCCACAGAGGCCGGCTGAGAACACTTGCATTATTCATTTAAACACGCTTTGGCTTAACGTATGTCTTTGATTTTTTTTCAGGTCTTGCAATTCCACCCCGATGATGTCCAGTGTTGCTTCCGAGCTGCGGTTATGTCTTGCTAGTCGAATCTGCACTATCAGAGCTAGTATGAAAATTGGTGTGACTGGTATGCATATTATTTTATGTCAAATAGAATCAGCAAGAACAAACTGAAACATCTGATGCCGTACAATAAATGTGCGTCGGTTGGAATCGTGGCACTCATTCTCTCTTGCAGGATCATTGTAACCGAGGGGTCTAAGAACCTTCAATAAGGAAACAGGAAATGGATCCCTGAATGCCACCATACCAGTTTGCACCAAACTTACCTTATCAATTAAGCCATCTGAAATCACTTATTAAGCGAGCGACTTTTTCTTAAGAACACTTCCAAAATAAAACAAACCACACCTTCAAGAAAACAACTTAGGAAAGAGCACAAGGACTGCGAATGATCTCCGTTTAAATTTCAATATACTATACTTCAAATTTGCAGGTCTGTCGAACGAGAACGTTTCAAAGTTGGGCCACCCGAAGGAAGCAAAAGAAAATAGCAATAAATTTAGTCCTGTTTCGATTTCCATTCAGTTCCTATTGTTCTGAAGATAAAATCCTACCACCAGCAGTAGGACCTTGTACTTACACAAACAAGGAGCTGCTTAAACCATTATATTGAATCCAATAACAAAATAATGTTTACCCATAACTCAAGTGTATTTTACCAAACTATGCAATCATACCGAAAACTGGAGACGGCAATTGATGGGTTTGTGCAGCAATCTGTGGACGACCAAACGCACACGCGCGCACGATTGATTTTAAAATTATTTATCTTTACACAAACTCCCTTTCAGAATTTGAACACAACCAGGCAACATTCTCGTGGGAAAAAATGTGCACGTAACATCTCATTCCAACGACCTTGAAGACACCACGCTAAGTACACCCGAAATGATGAGCTTCATAGTGTAAAACAACAGAGAAAGAGCAATTATGGAAGAGTAAATCTCTTCCAAGCTCCGGCACACAGTTCTTTTAGTCAAATCCCAGCAGTACTGCGTCGTATCGATCCAGACAACTTTAGGCAACACCAAACTAAAAGAAAGTAAGTGCACCGAGGAGATCCAATGAGACATAGACTACAATTATTTGAAAACCTTTATAGTTGGATCTAAATTGCGGGACAAGCTTTAATAAATATTTTCTAGAGTCCCTCAAAAAAAAAAAATTGAAAATATTTCTTAGCGCCTGCTCACTTCATTTTATTTTGTCTGGTCTTTCGTGACTT
Source organism: Aplysia californica (assembly GCF_000002075.1). Classification (NCBI taxonomy): domain Eukaryota; kingdom Metazoa; phylum Mollusca; class Gastropoda; order Aplysiida; family Aplysiidae; genus Aplysia; species Aplysia californica. Next base: position 875,770 of record NW_004797295.1, on the reverse strand, counting down.
GCTTCTGTTGGTTTTATGCTCACACATATATATATATATACACCCATATACGCGTGCACAAACACACAGACATACGTACAAACAAGTACACACACAAACACACACACACACACACACACACACACACACACACACACACGTTCAAAGTACTCTCTCTCTCTCTCTCTCTCTCTCTCTCACACACACACACACACACACACACACACACACACACACACACACACACACATTTATGCACGGTACGGACACTCAGACATGATAATAATGATATAAAATCACACACTTGTTTCGGAATATCAAACCACCCAGATTTCCAATCGTCAGGTCTTCAGTAAGTGAGTCTGAGTCCAGACTAACACTAACATTACACACGTTTTTGTGTAGTGGTGAGCCCCAAAGCCTTCTTGTACAACACATAATTATTAGTTGCATGCGCCTTCAAAGTACCCCGACGTACTCTCATGAGTAAAGAGATCACTGTCGACTACTTGTTCTGGTGAAAAATTATGGTAGCCGGACAAGGGGTGAGAATAACATCAATAATTGTCAGAGGTTTGAGGGTTGTTTGGGGAGGAGGAGGGAGGAGGGGGGGGGGGGGGTGGGGTGAGGGAAAACCCCATTCACAAATGAGATGTGGTGCAGCGAATGTTTAACGGTTTTCTAACTGAAGATGGGACAGCAAAGATTATAACCCGATACGTAGCTGCGTAGCTGTTGTAGATGTGAGGATTTCTAGGAGCTCATTATTATATACGAGTGTGAATGTAGCCAACATGTCGAGTGTTATTTGCACTAGTGTGCTTGTTGTACATGTGTGTGTGTGTGTGTGTGTGTGTGTGTGTGTGTGTGTGTGTGTGTGTGTGTGTGTGTGTGTGTGTGTGTGTGTGTGTGGTGGGGTAGAGAGACAGTGATTTTTATGGAGAGAAGAGAGAGAAAGAGAGAGCGAGGGAGAGAGAGAGAGAGAGAGAGAGAGAGAGAGAGAGAGAGAGAGAGAGAGAGAGAGAGAGAGAGAGCGAAGAGCGAGGGAGAGACAGACAAACAGACAGACAGACAGAGAGAGAAAATGAGTGGGTGAAAGGAAAATTTAAACGAGCGTAGGACTTTTGTTCTTTTAGAGAAGATGCCCTGCATCGACAACACAGTACATGTGTCTTTGGCACAACCGTTTTATTACGTCTTGCTGTTGTCGCCACATCTTTGCGATTCTAATTTGTGCACGTGTTTGTTGATGCGCGAACATAGTACATTTTCGGTACTATGGCGATGCAATCCATTAAAGTTGGGGACTACATTAATTCTCGCTTCAAACAGACATGCACAATATGGACTTCGAAGTTTTTATCAGGAGATCTATAACAGGCACAACGCTCGCGCTTATATCCCTTCCTTCGATTATTTACCGGAAGAAACGATCGGTTTTCTTATCCATCAAAACCAGCTCGTGGCTCCCCAACATTTTTGCAATTCCACACGAAGATTATTATCGTGGGTCATTCGTCTGGCGTATTGGCTCATTCCAAGGTTTCATCCATTCCAAATTCCCAAACGATTGAACCTTTTTTTGTCCCTTCAGATACAGTGCTCCCGTCCTTAGTTCGCTGGCTGTAGATCCGCATGCCCGAAGAACATGCGACGTGTTGCATAGAGTTGTAGAAGGAGAAGAAAGAACGACCACGACAAAGAACCTAAAGAACAACATGACATAAAGTCAAGGTAGCGAAAAGAGACTCGATAAACGAATTTCTCCTGTGATATCAGCTGAACAACATTTGGTATCCCCCCCCCCACATAAAAACCCAACAAAAACAAACACAAACAAACAAAAACCAACACACAACAACTGGACATGAGACCAAAACAAAACAAAACAAAAAACCCCCAAAGAAAACAAAGACGGTTATCGGTACCTGAAACCGCAAAACTGAAGACGTAATAACACTCTGAAAGGAAGAACGTTGCAGTTGCGCTAAGAGGAAGAACATTAGACTAACAGAGCTTAAGCTTGAATGTCAGTTTACTCTGACACCATGAGCTTGGAGAAAAACGGATTAATAACGTCACTTTCTATCGCTCATGTACAACCGGGTCGTAGTAAGCTATGATTCGTTAATTGCTCAGGAGCTACATGTATACGCTACCAATACAGTGCTGATCTAGAGGGCTGTTTTTTATGTTGGCCTCAATCATCATCATCCAGTGCCAGATCTGCGACAGACATCGGCGATCATGGTTCTCCATTCATTCCTTTGCTCGGATGCTCTAAAAAAAGCCACGTTTCCCTGATCTTTTCCTGTTACCCATTTGTTTAGGTTCCCTAAGTATGTTGTTCTGTGCCTACTCTTGCCTCGCTTGCCCTCAATTTTGTCAGTGAGAGCTAGATGTTCAAGACCCTTATGTCTATTCAGGTGTCCCAAAAACTGCATTTGTCGTTTCCTGATTGTTTTTAACATTGAGCGTCCCACGTTGGGCTTCATCAAGCACTACCTCATTCGATTATTTTGCTTCCACGATACTCTTAGCAGTCTCCTAAGAAACCACATTTCTGTTGCTTCTATTTTTTTTCACTGTCTTTAGTGATTGTCCAGCATTCACAGCCATATAGAAGGGTTGACCAAACATAGCATTTCAGGACTTTCATTTTGGTGTTCATCTGACCCTGTGGCTTTTCCTTGTTTCATTTTCCTAATGGCAGCTTGCGCTTCTGCTTTCAGTATTGGTGGTGCGTTTATTTCATTATTTATTACCGGTTTTTCTCCTCTATTATCTTTGAAAAGTTCTTCTATGTATTCTGACCACCTGTTTAAGACATCCCCGTTGTCCATTAAAATATCCCCTCCCTTCGATCTTATGCATCCTGTATTTGAGCATCCTTTTATCCCACTTACTTTGCCCTCAATGACACAATAACATTATACCTTTTATCTTGTGCAAACCCATTACAGACTGCAATAAGAGCCTCTTTTTCGGTAACTGAACGCATTCTGAATGAGGAACGATTTGGTTTCGGAGGCTTTGTTCTCTAGAAAGTGTTTGGGGTTGCTACGCAAATTAAGCCAGAAGAAATCATATAAAACAATACATGTTAGTATCTCATACTAACAAAGTAAGAAGCTTCCAAGAAAGGCTTCTGGGCCAGAATTTAGATTCCTCTAAGCTTATTTGAAAAAAAAAACCCATTTGGTTTACAATTATTCACATATTTTTTACCTTTGGTCTCCGACAATTCGTTTTCTTAATAAATATTATTGTCTCAACATCCAGGATATGCCGTGTCAACGGATTGGCTTTTTCTCTGCTTCTGATACTCCCTCAAATTATGGTTGTTAATGGTTTTATTTTACCCACATTGACACAACTTTGATTTTAAGGACGAGGGCTGCTTCAATCATGCCTGAGTGGGATACATCACACAAACAGAAAAAAGAATCCCACTAAAATAGACTATCTGTTGAGGGAATCCAATTTGCGTCTTTTGAACACAACTTCAAAAACTCTAACCAGTGTATCCCATACGCGAGTATGAATTTCCCCAGGAAAATAACATAAAAATAAAATTTATTTCATAAAAATAACTAGTCTCATAACCAACGTGCTCTAAATCATTGATATTCAGGACACGGTGAAGTTTGGAAACATTACAATTACAAGAAACATTAAACTACTGGGTGACTAATGAAAACAGAGGGAGGATGAGAGGGAGAGAGCAAGAGAGAGAGGGAGAAAGGGAAAGAAAGAAAGAGAGGGAGAGAGAGAGAGAGAGAGAGAGAGAGAGAGAAAGAGAGAAAGAGGGAGAGAGAGAGGGAGAGAGAGAGTGAAAGAGTGAAAGAGAGAGAAATTAGAGAGAGAGAAATTAGAGAGAGAGAAAGAGAGAACGGAGAGAGGGAGAGAGAGAGAGAGAGAGAGAGAGAGAGAGAGAGAGAGAGAGAGAGAGAAAGAGAGAAAGAGGGAGAGAGAGAGGGAGAGAGAGTGAAAGAGTGAAAGAGAGAGAAATTAGAGAGAGAGAAATTAGAGAGAGAGAAAGAGAGAACGGAGAGAGAGAGAGAGAGAGAGAGAGAGAGAGAGAGAGAGAGAGAGAGAGAGAGAGAGAGAGAGAGAGAGAGAGAGAGAGAGGGGGGGGAGGCGAAAAAAAGGGGGGGGGGAATTTATGTGTCTACAGGTGTCTGTTCCTAAAAATATTATGTAACCCATAGATCTAATTTTTGGACGTTATCCTTGAATATGGTGAGAGTTCATGTGGTCAAGTGGCCAATGAAAGCAGATTCACAAATTAAACAATGCGGCTGACATGTTGTCTTCGCTAAAAGGGGGAGGGGGGTAAATTTGAGGGCTATCTCGCTCATTTGTGGATTAAATTTTACCACATTTCACACATGTAACATAGTAAAGAGTATTTAAATGTGCAATCAGATTGTAGAAACAAGTTTCGTTGTCTTGGAGACAGCGCCCATCTGGGATTTTGTTGACATGTCTTACAGTTTATACCTGAATTATTTTCAATGGAAATAGGTTGTCATTTTGCTTGTATGTTAGCAAATAATAGTTCTACAAAATGGTTTGTCGAATTTTTCCTAAACAAATTACACGATTTTCAAATATTTTTTTTGAAGTTGTATTCAAGGTTGCAAAAAATCAGCGAAAGTCCACACCCCAACAAAATTCTACTCCATATATTGAATATTTAAAAAATCTTTATTAATTTAGTATTGCATCTTCGCTTCGTTCTCTGAAAATTTCATGAAATTCGATGAAAAATGGTGAAGTTATTTTAAAAAGTATATAGAAAAAGAAAACGGGTAAAAGAAAGCGGGCGATAAAGAAAAAAATTGACTTTATGAGGATATTAGTATGTCTGATATGTGGCAAAATAAGGCTTAAGGGGGTACTTATACAATGGAATAGTTGCAATCCGTAATTTTGATCCCAATCAGGATTTCAGGATGTAGCCCCCCCCCTCCCTCACCCTCCTTTAAGGATGATGATATTGTGAGTTCTAGAGCAATACACGATATCTATGGCTCTAAAACACTGCGTTTAACAAAAGCAATAGCAAGCAAAATGGGTGACAAGAATTTAAATATGGCGAGACACAGTAGCAGTAACACACATCCTAGTTTAAGCTGAAACGTGTCCACTTCAATACATATGCAATTTGTGGTAAGTGGAGAACTGAGCCAAACCGTTTTGACAAGGCAACTTAATTATTCCTGGCAACGACAGACGTAAGACAGAAAAAGACGGACTGTTGCTAAATTCCCGAAATTGCATTCCTTCTTGGCATCCTGCCTGGAATGCTGCTCGTTTCTTACTTACCATCAACAATAAGAGAGGAAACTCCCAGTCGTTACGGCCTTCAAGGAAATAACTGGCTCGTCTTGAAAGCACTTCATATTGGCAACACTTCAATAGATTTCAAATCGATACCAGAGTCACAGATAGTATTTTGTTCGTCCATATCAGTGAGTCTGTACTCCGGGTGAAGTGAAAGTACCAGTTGCCTCAGCTGTTCCGAGCTCATTGTATTTACATGTGTCGGTGTGCAGACTCTACTCATGCATTCACTCCGCTCAACACAAGCTGACACACCGTGTACACAGGCAGCCGTTGCACAATAGATAGAAGGTCTTCTCCTCTCCTCGGCTTTTATAACCTCCATTAAAAAGACATCTATTGAATATCAAGTTCTTCTAACCTTTCGCGATGCTTTTTACTGCGTACGATAATAAAATACAAACATCTGTCCCACTTCTGCACGAAGAGAGATGAAGGCAGACATGCAACATAGTCGTCATTTCTGAAAAACGTTCAACTTTGAAGTAGCGCACTGGAGGATAATATGTGAAGGCATTGTCCCGTGGTGGCCCGCACTTGTTCCATTCTCAGCACACAACTGTATCGACCCGTTGTCACTGAAGCGGATCGAGGCGTGGGGGACGGGCATCTCACAGGGTCGCCGCACCTGAACATAAAGACACGGCGGTGGGGGTGGAGAAAGTGAGGCAAACGATGCTCAACACCATGGGGAAAATCGGTCAACTCACCCTTGTCACCGCCACTATCAACATTCGGCTTTACTTGAGGGAGGATATAATCAAACACTGAAAAGACGGATCGGATACTGTTGATAACTTGGCACAAGAAATAGAAAGGACATCTTCTGGTAATTTAACAGTCTATTACTTTTTCATAGCCGTGCCCCTGCTGTAACGATAGTCGTTCCAACACAAAATATTTTGTAAAGATCACATGACGTAACCACGAAACATCCACGTTCAAACGCAGATAAGAGTCCGACTACCACGTAGAATCATCACACATCTCCACGCCCGCATCCATGTCCCGGCATTGCGGGTGACACAACACACGCTTCGTGTGTATTTACGGGAGACAACTGGGTCACGTACGCGCGTGCTCTATCTAGTCATCGATCAGTGTGAGTTCAGAGGACGTTTTACTTGCCAGCTGTTGAGACGCTTAATGAGCCCCCTTTTGTCCCGCTCCTCTCCTGAAGCCCACTCCGACTGCGTCATTCTTGATCATGGTCACCGAAATTCAACGGTGACTAAATGTTGGTAAAATATTTATTCGGTAGTCTCGTATTTGCCTTGTTCACGTCGCCAAAGATTAAGCGTGAGTGTACGTGCGTGAGTGCTTCTCTCTCTCTCTTTCTCTCTCTCTCTCTCTCTCTCTCTCTCTCTCTCTCTCTCTCTCTCTCTCTTCGC
>NW_004797295.1:864276-868348 GCF_000002075.1 Aplysia californica | reverse complement strand
GGGGGACAGAAAAGGGAGACGAAAGCAGACGACAGAACATAGTTTGAGAGCAGGAGTGGAGGTGAAAGGAGAACATTTTAGATTTAAAAAACCTTTCCGTCGCAGTCAGGTTTCAAACCCAGGACCTGTTGAATGAGAGGCGAACACCGTAGCATCTAAACCACGAGAGCCCCTGTAAGGCTGTTAATTTATAACCAAAGAGCAAAAGTGAACAGAACATCAAATTGATAAGTGCGAATTTTAAAAAATTATAGTATTATAGAATATTATTATTATGTGCACACTATAAGCAGTAAACTACCAAAAAGTAGCCATAAACAAGATAAGTCTTGACCGCAGATGAAAATTTGTTTCAACGTGTTAATTTGGTTATTTTTAATCCTGTCTACTTTCTTTTTGTTTCCTGATCCTTTGAAAGTAACACACAATAGCTCAGGAAAACAGCTCGTGGGCGACGTGGCAGAAGTCTCGGAAGAGGGGCTGTAAAGGTGCTCATCTATGTCGATAGGTAAGAAGACGTCCAAGAATGTGGTTTATGTCTTTCTTGTACCGAGATGGCTCCCATAGGAACTGCTCCGGCAAATATCCCAGTAGTAGTGAGACTGCGTCGTGATCTAAAATTGTAAATACGGTCTGACTTTTCTCTTGGGGATTGTGCGAGACTGACGAAGGGTCTCACTAAAGATTCGGGACTAATTAAACACAGAATAGATCCCTACTTTGGCCACATTATGCGCTAGAGCCGGAATGCTACGGTGCTGAATAGGTCAATGTTCCGCGTAAGCGACATAATAGGGAGAAATGGGCTGTGATGTAGGGCGGGGTGCGTGAATGGCGGGCGCGTGTGTGTGGTTGGGGTTGGGGAAGGAGAGAAAGGAAGGGATACGGAATTTATTTATGCTTTTGTTTTACTTCTTCTTTTTTGGTGTTCAAATATTGAAATTTAGATAAAAAATGAAATTCATTATTCCTGTAACTCTTTTCCTATTCCTCCTTCCTCCTCATCTTCATTTGCCTCCTCCACATCCTCATCTTCCTCTCCTCTCTGTCGCTTCCTTTATCGTGTTGGTTATCTACAAAATCGAATATCTATTCGCTATAGGGATCTGTCAGTCCGTTAGACACGCACATACACATACACATATCATATGTACAAAGACGCACACACTCACATGTCAATATCTACATTCGTGTACTCGGAAAGTCAATAATAAATCTGTTCCTGTATATTTTTATGTCTTTCAGCAAGTTTTGTGACCTCTCCAAACACAGACACACACACACACACACACACACACACACACACACACACACACACACACACACACATACACACACACACACACACATATTCCACTTTATTCATACAGTTGGAAGAATTTTTCTAAGGAGTCACTGGGCTCTTCTCTCAGTAGTTGAGAAACTTGCAAAGCGCTGTAAATCCCAGGTGGACGCACTTCGACTGAACAGACCGCCGCGACTTCTTTCCATTACTAAGTGCCATTCGGCCCTTAGCCTGGGCTAGAACGTTCAATCCACAAGTTTCTTTGACGTAATTGTTAATGTTATTATGCTTTCCGCTGTTGAAAGAAAAATTCGTAAATTTGATTCCCACACGAGGAAGTATTTTTGTCGTGTATTTCTACATGCATTTTTCTGCCGGGTAATTGAAATCCATCGAATCATAGGTTGGCCCTCACAGATAGGATGAATCTGCAAGCTTCCAAATGATTAACAATGCATTTATGAGGCGTAGACTATTTACAGCCACGCGCAAACAAAGAACGTGTGGGTATTCTATCTGATAATTAAGATTTATACCACTGCAACATGAGCTGAAAGAACCAGGAAGGTTCCAGTAGTCGGTCGTATCACCAGTTTCCCACCGTTTTGCCTGTTGTCCTTGTTGTTTGCTTTGTTTCTCCTCTGCACTAACTGTCCAATACTGGGACGAGCATTTCCCTCTTTGTCAACAAGATCAGCGTTAGTGAAACAAACAAAAAACAAAAAAAACACAAAAAAACCCACAACAAACTAACAACATTCCCAAAGTAAAAACAAACAAAAAAGAGCAACAACAACAAACCCATTACGTGAGCACAACGGCACGGCTATGTCAACTTGTCAGTCTCAGGCGCCATGATGCCGGCGAGTAGTATTAACAACACTGTTATCTCTACTAGAAAGCTTCAGTCAAGCAAACACACGAACAAACCAACCAACAAAAAACGAAAAACCCACAAAAATAACACGTTAGCTAAAAGAAACGATCTTATGAACTTGTGTTAGCAGGCGCCAGAATGCCGGTCAGAGGTATCAAAAATTCATGGACAAATCTTTTTCTATTCAGAAATCAGAATTTGTGGCCTTTTGAAACGAAGAGAACCGAGCCTCAAAAGCTTTTGGCCAGTTCACTTGGTCAAAGAACTGTAACTCTGACGAAAACATTCACATTCGCTAGTGAAATTCAAATAACGAAAATCCAATCTCGAAATGTGTGTACTCTGACCCACTTTTCCCTATGTAAGTGTTTTGGTGTCCCTGTCGAAACGATTTAGATCATTTTGGAAACGGTTTTCAACCTTACCTGTCAGGAAAAACCATGACAAAGAGAAATGCAGCATCTCAGCAAAAAGACAAAGATATTAATTATTCTCTGAACTCGGGAATCAAACTCTGGTCTCCTGCGTGGGACGACAAAGCGCTTAACCGCTACACCACAGAGGCCAGTGTTCTGTGACCAGTCCCCCGCTGAACTATTGGTCCGAGCCTGATGGGATATGCAGGCTGCTTTTCAAAATGCTGTTTAGGTGATTTCGTTAGAAGTGCTTTACCAGATGCATAGTTTGTGCGGGGACTTCAGCATAATGCGTATGCCATTTTGTATTAAATGGCAAATTACTATGCCCTGTATTATGTCCCATATCCGGCCATTAACGATTGATAACTTAGCATTGAGGTTATGAGAATACCAAGGAAGGGAGGTAAAAAACGCGCTTGGAGGTCCTTTGCTTACCCAGCTCAATCTGTTTGAAACTTTCTTTCAGAACATTCGAGGGATACAAAGTCGGAGGCAAAATTTAAAATCAATTTAAAAACATGCCTCATGAAGTACCATCTTCATAGTTCGTCCTTCTTATTCACGACACTCTCAGTCTTATGTTCATAACGTTATGTGCATATTCGCCTGTCGTCATTCATTGTGCTATGATAATTTGCTTTGTGTTCCGTTAATATAAAGAGCGTATGTAATGCACGTTCATTTAGATATATTTTGCCAAGAATTAAGATGATGACATTATAAAGCGCCAAGACCAGTATAGTACGAGAGTGGGCACCATAGAAATATTATTATTATTATTATTATTATTATTATTATTATCATTATTATCATTATTATTATTATTATTATTATTACCCTATTGAGTAGAGGGTGCGGCGGCAGAGTGGTTAGAGCGCTCGTCTCCGAAGCGGAAAGCCTGGGTTCGAGCCTCGTTTCGGACACGGATTTTTTCGCCCCTTCTGCCCACTTAGCAGTAATGGGTACCTAACTTCAAGTTTGGGAAGTAAAGGTGGCGTGGAAAGAAACTGGCCACCCTACCACAATACGCCGAAGGCCCAGGAAGTTGTCTCTCTAACATTAACCAGGCAATCCCCAATGTCCGGATCGGATGCGGGAACAACTTTACTTTTTTCCCCTATTGCCTGGTACCGAATCTGAAATCCGCCCCAACCCAAGAACCCCAGCAACAGGCCCACTGAACATCAACAGGAGCTTTCTGTCTTAATATATCTCTGTTTCTTCAGGAGGATGCAACTTTCCCTTCTTTGTAGATCTACCCATGTCTCGTTCTTCTCTACTTCCTCAACAAGGCTAAGTGTTGTGCCCTCAAAATGTCCTTCTCGGCCTTGGCGAGTGTGAAACAAAGAGTAAAACACAAACGTACTACGACCAAAAACGTTCCTGGCAGAAAAAAAAATCAACGTGCATATTATGGTGAGTCTGTTAGAGGATAATAGACAAATGGTGTGCTCAGGGAAGTACTTATTGTACGCGCTATTCCACCACCCC
>NW_004797295.1:861952-863403 GCF_000002075.1 Aplysia californica | reverse complement strand
GAGGGAACTGTTTGACGGCGCTCACAACTGCATAAGGTCATATGAGCGCGTGGGACACACCAAACATTTTACAGCGGTGCAAGGTTTAGGATAATATTCAAATAATACGAGACGAGTTTATCGGCCGCCGACACATTCCAGGCGTGGTTTCCCCCTATCAGATCATTGTAGGAAGAAACCACGGTGTATGGGAGCAGCAGGGGCGAAATGTGAAGTGTGCGGACAAATAAATGTCATAGAGCTGGGCAATGAGTCGCTTCAGCAAAATCCGGATACTATTTGAGTGCACCTCTTCGGCTAATAATATGATGATATGAACCGATTCGGCAAATGGGTTAGAACCTCTTTGACAAACGGGTTATCATCACTTCAACAAATGGGTGCACCCACTTCGGCAAACGGGTCAGGAAAGAGAGTTAAGAGTGTGAAATCGGATAATGTTTCATTGAGAATTATCCGGTTATCCTTTTGGATTATCCGGATTTTGCCCACCTCTAATAAATGAGTAACTTCTCGGATTCGAGCCTTATGGAAATGAGATACATCACTCATCACACTAATAGGTGAAGTTTTTATGATTGTTAAGTATGAAATAATTTTAATAAAAGGAATGTTATACTTAAATAAATATGGCATTGATAGAAAATCTACAAATTTGACCCTAGTGTCGCTCGTTTGGCCAATGTCTCCTTTTGTGGATTGCGAGAAGTGACCAATTTTATCAGCACTCCTTACAAATAATATCGAAGATCGTACATAACAAGATAATTCACGCCTCTCTTAGAGACAATCAAATAAGTGTCCTTAAAATTCGATGGCGTCCTCTTCGAAAAAGTGCGAACTTTGCGATCAGAGTTACCCTACTTGTGTGAAAAATAATAAAAGCGAAAGTAACAAACTGTGCTATTCCTCTATTCTTCTTCTGGAGAAACGAAAGAGAGCTTTAAAAACAAAGACGGCAGCGCCATATGAAGCTATGCATGGACTTCCGCGGACACTTTTTTGGCTGAGTGAACTATCTTGTTTTGTACCATCTTTGAGAATACTATATGAGCGAAACCAGAATGCGGCTAATACGGGGTGCCCACTACGGACGGGATCGGCTGATCGAGGCGATCGCCAGACTCGATCGCCTGAAACTGAAAACAAACATGTTTGTGTGTGTGTGTGTTTGTGTGTGTGTGTGTGTGTGTGTGTGTGTGTGTGTGTGTGCGTGCGTGTAAGGGTGAGCGTGTGTGCGCGTGTAAAGTATGTATTTTTTTTAGAGAAAAGCCGAGAGGAAGTTGGGAAGAGGAATAGAGGAGAATTTTGTAATGTGCAAGTGCAAGGGAAAAGTAAAGGCTTATAGAGAAAGAAAGGGAGAGGGAGTGAGAGAGAGAAAGTGAGACAGACAGAGAGAGAAAGAAAGAGAGAAAGAGAGAAGGGGGGAGAGTGTGTGTGTGTGTGTGTGT
>NW_004797295.1:856298-861790 GCF_000002075.1 Aplysia californica | reverse complement strand
AGAGGGGGGGGTGAGATGAGGAATCCCAGGATGTAGAGCAGGAGTTAATGTTATATAGAGGAATTTGAATGTTACTCTTTCTGTCTGTAGACAGATGAGTTGGAACTTAGTTTGGTACGTATGTATGCATGCTTGGGCGAATGCCTGAGTTCGGAACTTTATGAGCGTGCGTGTGAGTGTATATGTGCGTGCCTGTGTGTGAGTGTGAGTGTAAGTTTGCGTATATATGTATGCATGTATGTGTGTGTGTGTGTGTGTGTGTGTGTGTGTGTGTGTGTGTGTGTGTGTGTGTGTGTGTGCGTGTGCGTGTGTGTGCATGTGTAAGTGAGTGTACGTATGGGTATACCGTATGTGTGCATGTGCAGTACACACATACACCCGGAAAGAGAGAACGAGAGTAGAAGAAAGAGAATAAGAGAGACAGATAGATAGAGTGAGAGTAAGTGAGTGAGTGAGTGAGTGAGAGAGAAAGAAGGAGAGAGTGATAGAGATAGATAGATAGATTGAGAGAGAGAGAAAGAGAGAGAGAGGGGGAAAGAGAGAGAGAAAGAGAGAGAGAGAGAGAGAGAGAGAGAGAGAGAGATCAGTGTGCAGTACGTTGAATTGTAAATTTTTAAACGTGCAAACGATTACGGCAGACGCACGTGAGTGCGTACGTATGAGTGCGCGCACGTTTGTGTCTGTGTGTGTGCGTGTGTATGTGTATGTGTGTGTTTGTGTGTGGGCGCACGCGCGCGTGTGTGTGTGTGTGAGTGCGCGCACTCGTGAGCGCAAATAGCTTGAATGCGTGTTGAGTCTCTGTGATGGTGGAAGCGTTTACTTACACTAGTGCACATTATGTGCGTGTTTGTACCAGAGAACCTTTAATAAGATAGTAGAAAAAAAGAGTGGTATTTATATCTTTTGGGGATAAACGCGATGAGTCAAACCGCTTCATGACAGAAATGCGGTTTTATGAACAAAGAAACCATCCCATGATAAAGAAAAGAAAAGAAAATGAAGTATCATCATAATACTTACCCCCGACCTTACAATAGCGAGTTTGTCACATTAACCTCTATGGGGTTTAATAAAAATCTCTCACACAGTGTCGTTTTCCTGGTCTCCAAGATATAATTCTAAGCTCTCAAAACCTTACAACAGTGTTTATTCTTAATATATTTCAGGGGACAGAAGGAAAAAGACCTTTTGGAGATCGCCCTGATGTTAGCAAAGACTTTCTGTAGCTTAATTTTATTTGTAAGGCGGAAAAGTACAGGGATACCAAAGGTCTTTTCCCCAGATGCATCACTTCGATAAAGTTTAATCAACTGAAGTGGATACACACAGTCCGCAGAAACATCTCTGCCAAAGCAGAGCTTGACAAAATTGAATGCATACTGGGGGTATCCATTCCATCGATTAAACATCATTGCAGTGATGTGTTTGGGAAAAATGCACCTCCGATATCTGGGTGCATTCTGGTTTTTTTCCCCCAGCTCGTTTAAAAAAAAAAAGTCTTTTATAAATCTCAGACATTTACCTGGTAGAGGTAAAACGTTGCCGCACGAACACGTTACACCACAGCACCCAACAAGAAATCAGTTTCGTGTACATTTAAACAGGTTTTAGCGAGAGCACAAGGTCATATTATGTCACGTGCAGCATACCAGAGATGCCTTAAGTGTTTATGAATTGAAAAAAACAAACATGCACGTATTCCAGCTGACAGCAGATGTATCATATCTCCAGCATCGTGCAGATATGTAATGATATGCGTTACCTCTGCCAAATGCACGCTTTAAAATATCGAAAAGAAAGGGTTTCTCATGGTTATTAATTAAAGAAATAGTTTACGCATCAAACAATTGGCTTGTAGACCATGAATGACTCAAAAAACAGATAGGTAGGCAGAAGGACAGTTGAACACACGGACAAAAATAGACAGACAGACAGACAGACAGAAAGACACACAGGCAGGCAGATAGAACGGCAAACAGATTATTTAAACTGCCATAGTCCGAGTCCTACCTTCGAGAAGAAATAGCTGCGACAACATCCATGCATGGAGTCCAGCATGGTGAAATCGGATCGGTCTATCCTATACTACTCTTAGTTCTTTGTCTTCATGAATTCTTTCTGACACTCAAAACAACACACCGACATGTCTCTGTAGAAAGCTCGCAACCAAGCTGAGCAGGGAGAGTCGGGTTAAGCATTTCCGACTTTTTTTTAGTTAATGGTATGAAGAGTGCCGGGTCGTCAGCTGGGGATTGGTACTAAGACCAGCGGCGAAGCAGTAGCTAGTACAGAAAGAGCGGGTGCTGCCATTAACTCGCGCTCAGTCGGAAACAAGAGAGATCATGCTCCCCAGCATTGAAGAGTGAATTGGTTCCCTCAATACGCTTCGCTCGCAGAATCGATCCATTTCTTTCTCTTTATAATTATCATTACTGCGGTTCTCGCTGTAGACATTATCATGTGCGTTGTTATAGCGTGACTCTGAGGCGGCCGCCACGAGGAGGGGATCGTTAATCAGCAAGGGGTGACCGTTGTCCACGCTATCAATAATTGCTGGGATGGGCACCGTCGATCGGGTACCTTAGGTACCGTAACTGTGAGACCAAATGGAAGGATCGCTAAGACTTACAAGCTACTCATTACCTGTATAATAGATGAAGTGACTTCCGTCACTTGATTAAATTCATGTCTTAATGGAGATCTACCTACTTATACTTATTTCTAGTATTATGTTTTCCGCTCCTCAATATCCTAATATCTGTTTCTTGTACAATCATACGTCATACGTCCCTCACATAGTGTTAAAGTGAACAAATGTGTATACATGTATTCTCATTCGAATATGAATCGACAGCTCAATAAGCTATGGGTATGTATCTTTACAATAGATCTTACCAACGTTAAATATCGGTGGAAGTCACACTGCAACGTGAAAGGATGTCGCACTTTAAAGTAGGACTCAGTTTCATGTCTAACTTAACTTTCAAAGATTCCTATTTCAAATATAAAGAGCCCAAAACAAATGGAACTGCCTAAGTGCCTATGAGTTTAACGGCTATTGTTATTGAAATTGCTAAACATTTACCAAAAACTGTCGTTTTGAGGCAAAAGTATTAGTGAAATGCAAACCAATATGTCCAGGTCCGAAGTACATTCCCAGATAGCCCAGACCACAGCTGCAGTGAACAGACTAAACGTAATTTGAAACATCCCCATCAGCTCCAAGATCAGATTGATACGTTCCCTGGATATGCCAATATGTTTGTATGCATGTAAAACATGGAACATAACAGTAGACATTCGAAAGAAGAATGCAGGCACCGACACGAGATGAGGTGTTTCCGCAAACTCATCGGTATCTCGAATAGAGATGGCATAATCAATCAGGTAGTGAGAACCAGAACTGGAAATGCTATTGGTTCGTATGAACGCTTTCTGACTTCAGTGAAAAGACACAAACCAAAGTGGTATGGACAATCACACGATCATCTGGACTGGCCTACACTATACTGCAGAAAACCGCACATGGAGGGAGACAAAAAAGAAGACAGAGGAAACAATGTAAAAACGTTATCAAAAAGTGGTCAGTCGTGACTGGAACATCTTACTGCAGAATGCTGTGAACTGACAGAAGCGGAAGAGGCCGGCAGCAAAAACTACAGTTGTGCCCCAACACTCTGTCAGACAACGGCATACATGAAGGTGAAGCTGAAACCAATATCCGTCTGAACCGAGGAGTATAGATTACACAATCTACCAACACTGGTCCTTCCCATGACTTGGATGGAATGTCCTGATCTTGAACTGATGGAGCTCATTAATAAATAAGGCGAAATAAGCTCCCGAATGAGATTTTTTATCACATGGTTTCCCGGCTGTCAACGGTTACACTATTCTTAAACCTCTTGGGATCAATGGTGTCTTCAAAACAAAGAATGGCGCGGGACAAAGAAAATGCCTATCATAATCTGTTAATGGTAGAGTGAACGCACGCTATCCCCAAAGTAAGATAATTCTTTTCGAAAAAGCGTAGTGTAAGAACAACATGTACTGCCTGGTCTTGGGTAGGGATTCTAATTTCTTCAATGCTTCTTCATAAGATGAAAAGTGTTAGGACCACCCCCCCCCCCTTACCCCCATTGTAGTCTGTCAGTAAAGTAACTGTCCCACTGGCAACCAAGAAGTGGACCCTACCAGTGCACGACTGATTATTCGCCAACCAGACTTCGTCCAGGGCCGAATGAACGACATGGAACAACTTGAGAGCAGCATAGAATATTGAATCAGGAAAGGGAGCGAAGCACCCCAGAAGCACTTCTTTTATTCAAGCACAAGGTTTTGCTTCTATCTGACATTCTCACCTGGCAAGAAAAGTAACTGTAACGATCCTTTGATTACCATGGAAAAAAGGAAAAGTCGTCATCTTGGTTCGCAAATCCCAAAACAATACAACAACAATAACAGCAACAACAAAAACAAACAAGAGCAACGACTAAACTAATAGAACTGTTCATAACTCCCGCATAGGTTTTTAATGAACTGTTTTCTTATTTCTAAGTTAAAGAGTTGACTTTGTTAAACTGTAAATGCTTACCTCTGTGGTGTCGTGAGGAAAACAAACAAACAACGAAGTGATATTCCTCATCATCCCAAAACTGAAATGCTCAGCAAGAGATTTAAAAATATTCAGAAAAATCTCATAGTTCATAGCATTTCGCACTGCAGCTGGTTCAAATGGCAGTGTTTTGTATGCATTTCTTTTCTAAACATTTCGATTACGCAAACAATCAAAACAATTAGATCTAGCAAAATGTCGGACTTTTGTAACTCTGTCTAGTCTCCAAAATCTCTGTTTTCAACCCCCCCTCCCCTTCCGAAAAACCACCAAAACAAAACTAGACAAAAACAAACAAAGAAGCAAACAAAACCAATCGTTTTAAAACACAAGTCTATTTTCAGCAGTCCACGAGCCCACGTTTATACCCTTTTAAGGGTGTGATAAAAGAACCACACTTTTGAAAATAAAACTTTGAATACTCGAGCCTGCTCAAAACCAACCCCCCCCCCCTAAAAAAAACGAGAATAAAGAAAAAAAACAACTAACAAACCGACAAAACAAATAACGAACAAACAATTTTTAAAACAAGAAAACGGACCAAAAAACCACCCCTATCTCGCGGGGATTGAACTCACATCACATATTCAGCGTGCAACAACGGAGAGTTTAACAGTTACACCACATACGTAAGATTTTTTTTTTCGAAGTGTAAAGCCCAGGCCTTAACCATTACACCCCAGATGCAGGTAAAACAGAATTACGTGGGCGGTAGATATCGTGTGCGAGAGGTAAAACATGAAATATACATGTAGAAATTATGATATTATATAACATACCTGGAGAGAGAGAGAGAGAGAGAGAGAGAGAGAGAGAGAGAGAGAGAGAGAGAGAGAGAGAGAGAGAGAGAGAGAGAGAGAGAGAGAGATACACAGCG
>NW_004797295.1:851675-854979 GCF_000002075.1 Aplysia californica | reverse complement strand
GTGTGTGTGTGTGTGTGTGTGTGTGTGTGTGTGTGTGTGTGTGTGTGTGTGCGTGCGTGTGCGTGTGCGTATGAGTGTGCTCGCACTTATTTGTTGGGTAGACTGACTTGTTTCTATAGGTTTGCCCTCAATTTACTTTACATTTTCTAAAACCCATCCACGCATCGTTCCTTAATCTCCTTATTGAAAGTCTCACCCGAAACGACTGTCACCCCACCATACCTCGTATTTTCTCCTTTTTTTCCTCTTAACCCTTCCCTCCGCTAGAAGAATTCAATGGTAATTAATAATGTTGGTTTCCTGAAGGTATAACTATAACGCATTTTTGTGACACGGCTATATACGAAAAAACCCCCCACTCGGAAAGGTGGGCAGGAAAGCGGCACTAACGGAAAAAAGTGCACCCAAATTGATCTGCGGCTTAGACGATTCCGGGTCTAGTGTGGACAGACTACGTCAGGATATGCAAATGAGTATGCAAATGAGTGCATGAAGAAGTAGGAGTCGACTGCGCACTTTCATCGACACCAGGAGAAGGGCAAGATGACTGAATCCCGCCAGCATAATCAATGATATGGATATGTTTAAGTAGAAGAAAATGTGGTATAATGAATTGTTGTGAAGATGGCATGTGAAGGAATTTTACTAGAGCTTATCCATCTACATGTATTCAATTATCAATAGTTTTATTCATATCATGTTAGCTAGCTAGATAGCTAGCTAGATAGCTAGCTAGATTGATAGATAGATAGATAGATAGATAGGATAGATAGATAGGATAGATAGATAGATAGATAGATAGATAGATAGATAGATAGATAGATAGATAGATAAAAAATTTAGACAACTGCACCGCAGCTCACGCGTAGAAAATAAAAGTGTTTTTTCCCCCCCCCCATAAACATCAAAAATAAGTTTAAAGAATCGATGGATGTGAGCCAGAGGCCCTACTTTTATGACTCCAGGGAAGGGTACTAAAGTAAAAAAAACGAAACAAAAAAAGAATATACATTATTGATAGGAAACTGCACAATACACATTTCCAGCACTGTTTTAGTTGTGCACGCAGAACAGGTTATATTGTAATGAAAGGCGGAGACTGAACGCTACCGGCAAAGTAGGAATAGTGTGTAGATTGGGGAATTTCAGATTGTGCATGAATATGAATACACACTCTCTAGTATAGATAATAGTAGGCCTACATGCCTAAGGACCATAGTGAAGGATTGTAGCCTACACTACTAGTGGACTATCTTCAAGAAAACAAACCTGAGCTCATAATATTATTACTTTTCTCACAGCTCCTTTGCAAGTTGAACCAAATTGCCATGGAATTGCACTCTACATTAGATTGTCTCTATGGTATATCTGCAAAGCAGAGATTTCCTTCTTATCGGATATCGGAGTGGGCTACTGCACACGCGCACACACACACACACACACACACACACACACACACACACACACACACACACACACACATACACACACACACACACATACACACACACACAAACACACACACACACACACACACACGCACACACACATATACGAACACAACGTGATAACAGAATTCCTATCTCAATTATATGGGTTGTATTTAATTATTTTGGTACCAT
The DNA here is from genome assembly GCF_000002075.1 of Aplysia californica. Taxonomy (NCBI): domain Eukaryota; kingdom Metazoa; phylum Mollusca; class Gastropoda; order Aplysiida; family Aplysiidae; genus Aplysia; species Aplysia californica. The sequence continues at coordinate 853,357 of NW_004797295.1, read as the reverse complement.
TGCTGTCATACACTTCATATAATTTCTACTCTTATTGGTCATTCTTAAACACGTTTACCAAATTTTATGTTTTCATGGGCTATAGTTATCCTGCACCACAGTAGTTCACCCTACGAGAAGATGAGGAAGAGAATGTCCCAAGACAGGGCAAACAGAGTTCTGACCGACGCACAGAAAACACGTTGTAAAGCGAAAGCCGAAATTAACGAAACTCCGCTTTCCTTGGTCCTTTGAAAATGGGTAAAATGCAAGGGACGTAATACCACGAGAACTGCTCTCCTAGATATTGCTCAGGATTAAATAGAGTGATTTCCCTTAATTTTCTTTTCTTTTTGCTCCAAGGGTGGTTGAGATGCGAACCAATATTATTTTATACTATTATATGATACGGTTCTCCCTGTTATTATCAGATCAAGTGCAGATGCTCAACTATCAGTTTATCGGGCAAAAATCATTTTATGCTGATTCATTGTCATATCATCTCTTCCAGAATCTTCTTTTTAGACGATATCGGTGCCTTTCACTTTTCTTTTTCTCTCCGGGAAACATCCATAATACTACCAGTCTGTCACATCTCGTTCACATCTAATGAAAGAACAATTTTAAAAAAGTCCAGAACTGCTGGTCCCCTAACTGCTCTTTCTGAGTAGGAAACTGGGACTGAGAGAGAGCGAGAGAGAGAGAGAGAGAGAGAGAGAGAGAGAGAGAGAGAGAGAGAGAGAGACAGAGACAGAGACAGAGACAGAGACAGAGACAGAGAGAGAAAGAGAGAGAGAGAGCGAGAGAGAGCGAGCGAGCGAGAGAGAGAGAGAGAGAAAGAGGAGAGGGGGGAGGGGAGGACAGGGAGTGGTGTGACGTGACGTTGATAGAGTCATCGGTCACAGTCTTAGTCATTTATGGGGATCATGGTGGTGTGTGTCTTTGTGTGTAATTAATTTATGTGAGTGAGTATATCTGTATGTGTTTCGGGCACGTGGGCTTGTACCTGTGCACTTTTATATAGTAACGTAAAGACAGAATAGCTCCTTCAGCTCATTTTGGCTCTATAATAGCATTAACGTTCTTGAAACAGAACCGACACGATTTAGCGGAGAGAATTTCTGGAGCGCATCGATTGGAACTGGAGATAACTTTTAACTCTAAAAGCAATATTTTCTGTTTCCACATTGTACATGGGAAATATCAAAGCGAGTGAATCTAGCCTAAAGCCAACACGCTCCGTCTTTTGCCATCTTTCGAACACGAATTCTCACAGATAACCGAACCAATTTTGATCGAATTATAAACAATTTCTTTTTCCAGAAACATGTCTCGGTGATGTATTTATTGCAGCATCTGTTTTCACTTCAGAAATTAAAGAAACGAGCTATATTCTTATTACAAGAGTAAATAAGTGAATGAGTGTTACACTCGACTTAATAAGTATTTTGAATATTATTTAACAAATTCTTAGTTTTTCTGTGCTCACGGTGTAAGACAGGCAGGCGTACCGTGCCGCCATTTTGCATTTCTTAAAAATGAAAATCTTGTTTATAAAATTAGAGAGAGAGAGAGAGAGAGAGAGAGAGAGAGAGAGAGAGAGAGAGAGAGAGAGAGAGAGGGGGGGGGGAGAGAGAGGGGAGAGAGAAAGAGAGAAAGAGAGAGAGAGAATGAGAGAGAGAGAGAGAGAGAGAGAGAGAGAG